>NW_005355204.1:1044453-1046558 GCF_000412655.1 Myotis brandtii | reverse complement strand
TGAGAGGCTGGCAAGTGAGGCGGGGAACGTTGGAGTCCGCAGTCACTGCAGCAAGCAAGCCTCATGCTCGCTTCAGTGCCTGGCTGCCGGCCGCCATCTTGGCTGACAGTTAATTTGCATATACTCACTGATTAGCCAATGAAAAGGGTAGCGGTTGTACGCCAATTACCATGTTTCTCTTTTATTAGTGTAGATAGATTAACAAAATGGACCACTGGTAAGTAAAGTGGAAATGGCAGTGCTTTTTTTAAAAGTGGATTTTAAATATGTAGATGGATTGAGGAGGAGAGATGGCCTGGGAAGCAGGTGAGGATCAAAGAAAGCGGGAAATGGGGCCATGTGGCAGTGGACACCAGACTGGGACAAACAGGCCTGTAACCTCAGTGCTTCTAGATCAGATTGCTCAAGGTCATGCCCTGACTTTGAACCCTCAGACATATTCTCTTTCTCTCTCATTTGCTCCAAGTGAGATAATGGATGGATGGATGGATGATGAAAGGGTGGGTGGGTGGATGGATGGGTGGACAGACAGATGGACAGATGCATGAATAGGTGGATGGATGAATGATGGGTGGTTAATGGATGGATAATGGACAATGGGTAGATAGATGATGGATGGATGATGCACGATGGATGGATGGATGGATGAATGGAAATTCTTCAGCGACAGCCAATACCCCTATACACCCAGCCTCATGGTATCTTGCAAACTTGTGTAAGCCCTTAGGGAGCTCACTGACCGAGAGGGAAGGCAGGGCTGTGGCTGTGAAGCAGGAATTTAGGAGCAGTGTTTGCCTCGGGGAGCATGCTGCTCAGCTGACGGGAGCCTTGACCAGCTGGAGAAAAGTCATCGTGGGCATGAGTGGGTAACATGACTTTTTCTCCTGGATGGCTGTGTTTTCGCCACCCGCGTGCATTTTCTCCTGTTAGTGGAGCAGTTCTCCAATTGCTGTGGATGAATGCTGGCGCCAGGTCCCAAGCGCTGAGACCTTAGTCACGACGCTGTGTGACGCTGTGTGCTAGGTGGTGTGGCCGTTGGGAGGTGGCTGGGCCTCTGGGTGGAGCCCCATGCTGAGGCCAGTGCCCTAGGAGAGAGGAAGAAACACAGACCTCTCCCTCCACCTCGCGCAGGCACGGTGAGCAGATGGCCCCTGCAAGCCAGGGGAAGGCCTTCGCCAAGCGCCCACCGTGCTGCGCCCGACCCGGTACTGCAGCCTCCAGAATGTGAGCAGTGAGCGTCGGGCCCCTGGTGTTGGGTCTGAGCAGCCTGAGCTGACAGAGACGCGGATCCTGCCTTTACCTGCCCCGCCCCACCTGGTGCCTCTCCCATGCACATCATGAATGCTGTTCTCCATGCCCAGCAGGTTACTCCTTCCTGCCACAGCTGACCCTTTCTCTTCTTTAGCAGTAGACCTGCGCCGCCGCCTCCCTGTCATCCAGGTGTGCCCATGGGCTGGTTAGTGAGACTCATCTGGAATGTTCTTCCCGCCCTGCACTACTCTTCCTATCCCTTCCTCACTCCTGCTCCCATAACATGACCTGGGCGGCAGGGTGGGGTGTCTGCGTGCTCAGTGCTGGATCGCCTGAACTTCCTGTTTCACACAGAAAGACACATCTACCGCGTGGGCGACGTTGTTCCGAGTGGGGTCGTTCCTGCGACTCACAGTGAAGTCAGTGCTGCAGAAAGTGCGCCACTCGGAGTGGGTGCTGATGGGCCTGCTCACCCCATCCCTAGGGAACTGCTCTGCACGTCTTAAAAACACTTCCTTCTACATTTTGTGAATTTTGGTCATTCCTCCCTGTGGATTTGTTACCCCTTTAAAATTTCCTGCGATGGTTTACCAAACACCAGAGATGTTTTTATTTGAAACGATGTGCTAGGAGATGCAGCTGCTCTCGCTGCCGCGGTGGCACTCACTGGGGCTGAAATTGGTGGCTGTGCCCTCTCACATGCAGCCTCCAGGCGGCTCCCCCTCGTCTTTGCCCGCTCGCCTAGCAGATAGTTTTAAACATCTGCTCCATGTACATTAAACACTAGGAAAACTGCACAAATGATGAAGTTGCGGGCCCAGCCCCTCCCGGCCCCGCCCACCCTCCCGGCCCCG
>NW_005355204.1:1031209-1044381 GCF_000412655.1 Myotis brandtii | reverse complement strand
CCTTGGCCCTACCCCATGCTTTTTGACCTCTCAGAAGCCACTTGGAATCTTACTTTCTGTCTGAAGTGGCTTTTTATGTCAGAGCCTTGGATTACTGAACTCCAAACCACCTTAGTCTCCCTTGTCTTCTCTGAATTTTTTAGGAGAAATCAACAGAAAAACAATAGTAGCCTTTCCACACCCATTAGCATAAGCTAATTGGGCAGAATGGAGGATAACCCTTTGAAACCCATTCTTTGAAAATAAACTCAGAGTCATGGAAGTGAAATTTACATTTATTTGCTTGAAGGACACGGCTTATAAAACCTACAGGAATTAGATATTGTCACGAATTTCTTAGAAATGGAAACAGCTTTAAGCAGAGCAGTGTCCAAGGGTAATATTTCTGAAAACTAAACCATGAGAAACAGACAAGCCTGCCTGTTTCTACCATCTCAGGTAATATCATATAAACAAAAGTAGCAAAACCATAGCAGAAACCAAGCTTAATTTTTTAATTACCTTTCCTTTTGTTGTTGTTGTGAAATAAGGCATTATCCAGTGCAAAGGAATGTGTGTAATCCTTTAAAAAATTTATCTTGGTGCCCTGGCTGGGTGGCTCAGTTGGTAGGAGCATCATCTCATACACCAAAAAAAAGTTGAGGGTTCAATCCCCAGTTGGGGAGCATATGAGAGTTAACCAATGGATGTTTCTCTCGCTCTCCCTTCCTCTCTCTAAAATCCATAAACATATTCTTGGGTGAGGATTATATATATACTAGAGGCCCGTTGCACAAAGAGATTCGTGCAATAGGCCTTCCCTTCCCCTGGCTGCCGGCACCGGTTTTCCTCCGGCACCCGGGACCCAGGCCTTCGCTCCGCAGCTTTGCGCATACGTATGCAAATTAACCGCCATCTTTGTTGGGTTAATTTGCATGCTCTCCTGATTGGCTGGTGAGCATAGCGGAGGGACGGTCAGTTTACATGTTTGTCTATTATTAGGTAAGATTAACTTTATATTTGCTGCTGAGGATACCAGTGCAGGCTGTGGGGGCAGAAGGTTGGGAGATGCCAGGGGTGGACACAGAACCGACAGGTGCTGCCCTGTCCTGGGCCAGGTGGGGCAAGTGACCATCTCCTCCCTCCTCCACAGGAGGCACAGTAAGCCCACAAGCCCATGGAGCCCCTGCATGCTCTTCTCAGGCCGAACCTCTCTGTGGTCTCTTTTGGGGGTGATAACATCCCCTCTTTACCCCCCTGGACACTGGAAGCATTAATAGAACAATGTCTGCCTTTTCCTCGGCTACAAGTCACAGGCGTCTTAAACGAGGGACTGAAGCCAGCATGGGCACGGCTTCCGAGTAGACCAGTTTATCCTCACCCTGAGTGGATTCCCTGGCCCCCAGCGGCGAGAGCCATCGCGGTTCACAGGTGTGGACAGTTTCCTACCAGGACGTGAGAGGAGCAGGTGACTTTGCAGTTTATAAAATTGCAGATGAAGTTGGCTGATTACATCGGCAATAGTGATGGAATTAATAGGTGCTCTCGAAGGAATTAGACAAGCAAGCTGCTCTTAAAAAATAAGAGAGCGAGAGCCTGGAGAAATGCTACTCCATCTTATCAGACACCTTGGGAGGCTGGGAGGGAGGGCTGATGAACTCAAATCAACAGCTGCTGGAGAGTGGCCTTGCTAGTGACCCACAGACCACCGGCCCTGCCCCCGCCCCCGACTCCGCTGGGCCTCAGAAGGAATCCGTGCCCTGGGGCTGAGCACAGACACCTGTCTCCCGCCCTGGAGGCCGGATGTCCTTGTCAAGGGGTCCCTGTGGACCTCCTGCCCGCGTCCTCAGGTGGTCCTTCTCTGTGTGGGTCTGTGTCCTCACCTCCTCTCCTTGTAAGGCAACTGGCCCTCCTGGGTCAGGGCCGTCCACACGACCTCGTGAACCTTTGTCATTTGCGTGGAGACCCATCTCCAAACAGCCACATTCTAAGGCTTCAACATGTGAATGTGGGGGTGCAGCTCAGCCCATAACTGGACCCAGATTCACCCAGCTAGCCTCTCCTCATCTCAATTCTTGTCTCAAGTTCCTGTCTTGGCCTTAATGTCCACTGTAGTGGACGTGGTCCTGTACCTCCAGACCCCCCAGCCAGGGCTGGCCAGGGGGCTCTATCTTCTCCATGTGCCCAGATGGTTGGTGCCCACGGCTCATGGCCAAGCAGGCGCTGACCCCATTGGTGCCGAGTTGGGAGGGCTGTGAAGGGCTGCTCCTTGGTCTCTGCTGGGCCACCAGGGCTGGGCTGCAGGGACTGTCTGAGGTGCCAGGCCCATCCTGGGTGGACTTCTGCACCTGCCCCTCTGCCTCTCTCACTCCCAGTGAACCTGCCTCCATGGCGTGGAGCCCAGACCCGGTCCCGGGGCCTCTCCCTGACGCGCTCCACCCGCATCGTGGTCCTTGACAACTCTCTGGGCGCCTCTCCTCAGCTGTCGGCTCCGGGATGGGCGGGGCTCATTCTGTCCTTCACCGTTGGTCCGTTAGTCCAGCTGCATCACTGCGCTTCCCAGGTGCACCTGCTGCTTGGACGTCAGGACAGTGACTGTCTGCCGAGGGGTCTAGTGTCCAGCGTCTCCTCACCACGGAGCCTTCCCGGGGGGGGCGGGGCAATCACAGGCACCTCCATCGACACCTGCGGCCGGGCTCCGGGGCTGGGAGGCCGATCTGTGGTGGCGGGGTGCTCGGCGGGATGGATTGACTCTGGTCCTGCCCTAAGCGGCGTTCAGTGAGGACTCTGCGCTGGTGGGCTGGGCAGCCTGGCCCGGGAGTGAAGCCGGCGGATCATTTCCCATGAATGACGGGGACGGGACCGGGACCCCCCAGGCTGCCGTCTGCCCTCTGTGGCTCGCATCCTTGGCTCAGAGGTCATTCCTTTGTGTGGGACTCGGCGCAATCCTGGTGTTTGGAGGCGGTGGATCTGTTTGGGCTGCAGGAAGGGATTTCTGAATCGCAGTGAAGAGCGCTTGCCTCCAGATGGTCTCCAATGCGCCGGTGCCAGCCCCAGTGCGTCTGGTTCTAGGTGAAATGCTGTGAACAGAGCAAACCCAGATCTCAGGCGCAGCTCTGTGCTGTCGAGCTTTCTGAGGTTAAACGCATGAAAAGTTTTCTGCTCTTTGAACGCAGTAGCTGTGCTTCCGGTATTGATGGGCAGTGTGTCCTGAAGAGTGACGGAAAGAGGGGAGCGGCCTGGAGTTCCATCAGCACAGCATCGCCCGCGTCTGTTTACAACACGGGAGCCCTGGGGGTTGTCATGGCGCCTGCAGGCTCACTGTGCGGCATCGCGTCTGACTGACCCGACTTTGTAGTTAATTTCATCTGGGAGCCTCCCTGGGGGATGGGCACCGAGTCCTTCTCTGGCTGTGCCGTGGGAGGGAAGGGCGTCGGCAAAGGGGGGGAGACAAAACGGCCACCAACCAAGGTCTCCGCATCAGGACCTCGATGAAGCCCGATGGAGCCCAGAGGGCGTCTTAATCATATTTTTGAAGGATCGTCTAACTTTTAAAAGTTTTTTTTACCCAAACTTGAGTAGGTGCCAGAGGAAGCAAGTTTTGGGGTTCCTCTAGTGTCACGCGGGGGCAGGCAGTCCCCCTGCCTGTCAGGGAGGGGCCTGTGAGGAGCTCGAGAGCTGCTGCCCTACAGGATGTGGGTCCAGGCTCAGGCCCTGGGGTGTGTTTGGTAAATGCTCACTGACCTGAGACGGGCGGTTTCCCAGCTCGGAGCAGGTGTCGGCCCAGCTGTGGGGCCCCTTTGCGGGGGCGGGCAGAGCACTGCGGGAATCTCTGGAGAGGAAGTCACGGATGGATTGGGTCTGTTCTGCCGATTTCAACACAATAGATGGGGACTGGAACAAGCATCAGGAAGGCACTGCTTCTTGCCGGTTGTCACCTGCATGTGGGCCTGAGGCAGGACAGTACCCCCAGGCGTGTGGCGGCGTGTGGTGGCATGTGGTGTGCTCACCGGTGGGTCTGGCCAGGGGGCCTGGGACTGTCACCTGGACTTGGTCTCCCACTGGCCTTGGGGACTTTCCAGGGAACAGGCCTCAGGTGCAGACCTTTATGTCCATTCCTACGTCCCTCAGCCCCGTGGTGGGTCCTGGGCCTGGCAGGGAGGGCAGGGCCCATCCTGCGTGGGGGCGCGGGCACAGCATCTCTTGGTCAGCGACCTCTGCGCCGTGGGCTGCAGGGATGAACACACACCTGTCCTCCCCTGAGCCCAGGCCTCTGCAGGCCCCTGCTGTGCCCCCCGTGCCCCCCGCCCCCCGCAGTCCCGTCCCAGCTGATACGTCGTGGAAATTGCTTTTCTGAAAGGAAAGGAAGATTGGCCCTCGCAGGGGCGTGTTAGTGCCGACCAAGTGCAGGGCGGACTCGTAGGTCTTTCTTCCCGCGGATGCTCGTCGCTGCTTAGATATTAAATTTTTTAAAAATTTCATCAAAGAACCCCTTTTCCTCTTCTGCCCTTGGACTTCATCTTGGCACTGACATGGGAACCCTGCTCTTCAGAGAAATCTGAATCTATTTACATTGCGATAGACAATTTTTTGAGCAGCCCCTGGTGTATTGCGGGAATTGAGTTTGAGCTGTAGCCATGAGAGGGGGTTGCAGTGCGTGGCCGGTGGAAGCAAACTGCCCGGCAGTGACCTTTCGGGAGCGGGCACCAGACACGGGGGGCAGGGGGGCTGGGCCCGAGCACCCCGGGGACGGAACCCGCCTGCCCATGAGGCAGGCCTCCGCGGGGCTGCTGCCTCCTGGCCTGCGGGCCTTCGGAGGCGCCTGCGTGGGTGGAGCAGGAGGCACTTCCGATCGCTTCCTAGAGGCGGCAAAGGACCTTCCGTGCGGTGTTTGTTTGTCCTGACATTTAGGTGTTTGCGACATTAAGTCTGGGCTCCAGGGACATCTCAGAGACTGTCTGGGAGCCACGGACATGGTGGCGCCGGCCGGGGGCCTGCAGGCTCCTGGCCCAGCTCGGCACCCATCTCCTGCTCGGCCCCTGGGCCCACCCCTCCTGGAGCCCCTTGGCCCTGGGCTGAGAGCTGAGCCCTGAGAAATGTTCCCGCTGGTTTCCAGGAGGAATGCTGTGCGTAGCTGTTCCCGTGGCCCGTGCGGGCCTTTAGCGTGTTATTAGGAACATGGCTGCAGCGCTGTCTGCGTGAGGTGGTGCCAGAGGCTGCCAGAGCCTCCTCCCGTTTACTTTTATAAGTTTATTTTTTAAATATATTTTATTGATTTCAGAGAGGAAGGGAGAGAAAGATAGAAACATTAATGATGAGAGAGAATCATTGATCGGCTGCCTCCTGCACGCCCCCTACTGGGGATCGAGCCCGCAACCCAGGCGTGTCCTCTGACCGGGAATCGAACCCTGACCTCCTGGTTCATAGGTCGACGCTCTACCACTGCGCCACGCCGCCTGGGCCCCTGCCTTTTTCCACGACTTGCCCTCAGGTTGGAGCCCTCCCAGCTACGGAAATGGAGAGAGAGCCTGCGAGTGGCCAGGATCCCTCTGTCCAGCCGCACCGCCCAGGGCCCCTGGGCTTGCACTCTTGGCTTTCTCTCATCAGCACTCGTGTCCTCTGTTACATTCCCGCTCAGTGTCCCTCAACAGGGCCTGGGCTTGGGGCGATTCCAGACGAGGCTGGTGAAGTCCAGTAGGAATTGTCCCGTTAACCACAGGCGCCTGGCCTGGTGGCCCTGCTCGGTGTTGCACGGATGTTCCTGCGTCCGCGCGCCAGGAGCTAGCTCAGGGCAGTGCCTCGGCAGAGGGGAGACACGCTGTGTCCTGCACAGAGGAGCCTCAGAGCGGATGGAGGGGACAGGGCCTGAGCCCACGGAGACGGTGACGGAGACGGTGATGGTGACCGCGTCTTAACACCACGTGGACTCCTTCCCGCCCAGCCTTTCTCCCCTCTAATCTCCGTGCCCCGAGCCACGTCTCTCCTTCCTGAGTGACACCGTGTGATATGTCTGCTGACAACTAGAACAAATCCCAGTAATGCGGTCACCTTGGGCCTGCATTACGGTCTGGCTGCTGCTTTCCATAGAAATTATTTGTGGAAACGCTCCACGTGCTCAGAATACCGTCCTCCGCCAGGGCCTGGCGTCCACGTGCAGACGGTAAACTTGCTGGAGACAACGGCGCTGCGGCTTCGTGGTTCCGGCCGTGCCTGGTTGTGATGAGACGGCTGCTGGTTTCATCACAGGGAGAGTGACTGCTGGGTACGTGACTTAGTTCCTTCAGATGTGAGCTCTTTATGTGAAATGCAGAGAGGTTTAAAGTGGCTTTCAGATCTCGGAGGTGCCTACTGCGGCTCAGGAAAGAATAGCCTGGCACCTGGGAGTGGTGTCCCAGAGGCGGGAGAGGTGCCACAACACCCATGTCCGAGTGTCTGCGCTGTTGACCTGAGGGCCACGCCAGCCCCGTCGAGTTAAGGAACTTTATGTCCAGTTTCCATTCACGACCAGGCCCACAGCTGCCCAGGGCGGACATGATCAGTACAGTGACCAGCCTGTGTTCTGTCTCCGAGCACACAGGTGGGCACATGCATGAGCTCACACACAAGCTGAGCATCCTCCGGCCCACGAGGCTGGCTGTCCCCGCCGCCTGCTGCGCGGAGCCTGCCCCGGCCCCTGCTCCCTTTGAAGGTGGTGAACAGTGAACACAGGTGCCTGGAAGCAGCGGGGCCGCCGCGGGGGCTGAAGCAGGAATGCCCCCCTGTAAGAGCCAGCAGGTTCGGGCCCTGTCTGCGTGTCTGCGGCTCCTGGTGAGGCCTGTCTGCGCTACACTCGGAGAGCCACCGCTTTCTGAGACCCTGAGCCACGCTTCATTTGATGGGGGAGCCACAGGTACATTAATCGGAGGTCCTTGCCGTCAAACGTGTTAATAGGGAACGTGGAAACGGGTCCCTCCGGTCCCAAAGGCAGCCCCGCAGGGCTTGCTTCTGGATACAAGGCCGTGCTGAGCGGATGGTGAGCTGGAATCACTAACTCATCCGGCTCATGGAAATTTTTAACTTGGTCAACTGAATTATTAACAAAGAAACTAGAAGAGCTGCCTGGTTAAATAAACTCAAAGGGAAAACTTCCTTTTGAAACAGGAAATGAATTATTGTTCACAAAGCCACTCTCTGATGGAGACTTTAAACGTATATGGGCTGTTTCGCTGGAGTGAGTCTCCCTGCCCTGGAGCCGTTCCGTCCCATCAGCCCAGTCTCAGGGGGCCCTGCAGGCCGGGCCGCAGCTCCGCCCGGAACCTATGGAGTCTGAGAAGAGAGGTTCTTTCAACTCGGGCCACGGGGGAAAGAGCTGTTTAAGCACAGGCTTCGGGGTGGGAAAGCCTCCTGTATGTCACTGACCCGGGCCCGGTGCGCGTGCCGGCGGCCTCTGTGCCCACGCTGGGTGTGGCTGGGAGTGGGAGCCGCTCTCCCTCCACGAAGTCGGTATCCCACGCGCTGCTCAGGTTGGCTCATTCGTGGGAACAGGTTTCCCTTCGGGGTTGTTTGTACCAGTGGGGCTGGCACTGCATTCGTTAGAGGTCACAGTTCCGATGAGGACAAGCACCATTCCTTCTGGGGCCGGCCTGCGGCCCGGGATCAGATCCAATCACGGGCGGCAGGCAGGTGGCTTCTGGGGCTTCTGGGGCGCCTGCGGCCCCCCCAATCACCGGTTCTGCCCTCGCCCAGGCCTGACGCCTCCGCCAAAGGTGTCAGGCTTGGGTAGGGGACCCCCATCTCCCCCTAATCACTGGCTTCTGGGTGGCTTCTGGGGCTTCTGGGGCCGGCCTGCGGCCCGGGATCAGATCCAATCACGGGCGGCAGGCAGGTGGCTTCTGGGGCTTCTGGGGCCGGCCTGCGGCCCTGGGTGCAGGAGGGGAGGCCGCCTGGGGGTGGAGGGAGGCTGCCTGCAGGGCCACGGTGGACACCGCGCTGCCTGCCTGGGACCCAGGCGCTCAGTGCCGGGACTCCTCTTCCTCCTCCACAGCAGCATGTCCCTTGAGAAAACATGTCTGATTTCTAAGAGCCGTGGAGAATGTTGGCCCTGGAAGTGGGTATGAGGAGTGGATGGTTTCGGAGTTTTCTGACCCAGAGGAAGAGACACCGTGTAACCCTTAGTGTCAGCCTAGCCCGTGCGTTCAGGAGTCCAGGCCACACGAAAGGACAGCCGGGCCCAGTGCCGCCAGGTTTCCTCTGGGCGCGAATACCCATCCTTGCTGTCAATGCTGAACTTTGGCTAAGCTACCAAACCCTGATGGCCACCAACCTGCACTGAGATTGGGGTCACATGGTAAAGGCTGAGGAATGTTCAGTGATAACCATCATAAAAATTGCTGCAAGTTCTTCTCAACCGCTAGGGAATATACTTTATTGTTGTCTGGTGCCACCCATGGTCCCCCACACTTGCAGGCCGCACGGCAGCGGTATCTCCTGGGAGTGTCCATGGCTCAGCGTGTCCCGGAGTGTCTGTGGCTCAGCGTGTCCTGGAGTGTCCGTGGCTCAGCGTGTCCTGGAGTGTCTGTGGCTCAGCGTGTCCTGGAGTGTCTGTGGCTCAGCATGTCCTGGAGTGTCTGTGACTCAGTGTGTCCTGGAGTGTCTGTGACAAGCCCGGAACAGCCCAGGAGCTGCCAGGCTGCATGGTTCTGGCTGAGACTCAGGAGCTTGTCGTTGAGCGGCAGCCTGTGCTGGAGGCTCCTATGCGTGAGTGGCTGGGGCTGTAGCCGCTGCGGCGAAGGTCGCTGGCCCTCTCCACATGTGCATCTTTGGAAGGATCTCCATGACAGGGCCGCCCCTGGGCCAGGTGAGAGAGCAGGATCTGGGAGAGGAGGAGAGCTAGCAGGAAGTTGTAGCCCTTTATCCCCATTTCATTCTGTCCACTGGACAGAGTCCTACAGAGCAGCCCACTTTCCAGATGCGGGCGTGGATCGCCTCTGCTGGCGCAGGGCCCGCAGTCTGCACATCCCGTGCCTGCGATGCAGACCTGGAAGGGAACATCCTCTCCGCCAGGCTGCCTGGGCTATGGGGCTGGTGTTTCTACATATTAATTAAGTGGCCTTATTAGACAAGTTACCTCAGTTTACCCATCTGTAAAATGTGGGCTATAGTAGGACCTCCCTCAAAGGATTTTGACAAGTTAGGTATGATGTAAGACCTTAGAGTAATAACTAGTACATAGCAAACACTCAGCAAAAGAGTGTTGATCACCATCTCCACAACTATCACCATCATTGTCATAACTGTCATCTTCATCATCGCCATCATCACTATCATCATCACCATATCAACTCCTTCACCATCACCATCACCATCTTTATCACCATCATCACCTTCACCATCACCATCACCATCTTCATCACTGTCATCACCCTAACCACCATCACCATCACCATCACCATCACCGTCACCGTCACCGTCACCGTCACCGTCACCGTCACCATCACCATCACCATCACTCAACAATTGGGGTGAGTGCATATGAAGGAACAGAGAAACGAAGGAAGTGGGGGAGGGTTTTTGCCCTTCACGGTGCCAATCTGTGGTTAGCTTATCTGCCAATTGCACCCTCCCAAGCCCCATCTCTACCCGGTCAGGTGCTCACCTGTTCCCGCTTGCCAGAGCCCTGCCTGCCTGGACCCTTTCCAGGACTTTCTTCTCCATCATCTGCCCGGTAGATCTTCTCTCGATTTCTGCCGGTGCCTCCTGAGGTCGGAGGCCCTATCGAAACAAGTCTCTGGGGCCAGAAGCAGGACCGTCTCAGGGTGGAAGAGCGTCGGAATCGCCGCTGCAGGGACACCGTGGTCAGCAAGGGCTCCATCCTGGCTGGACACTGTCTCCTCCTCTCAAAGCCCGTCCTCAGCCGGCTCCTCCCGCTGCCCCAGGGAACTGCAGGCCCATAGGGCTCCTGTTTGGAATGTAGGACTTTTCTCTGCACGGAGGGGAAGGCCCCACAGGGAGACGTGAGGCGGGCGGAGCCTTCCCGATGAACCCTGGGCCGGGCTGCACGGTCCTTCCGCGTGCAGCCTCCGGCAGAGCACGGTCCTCGGACTCCACTGAAGTGTGTCCTCAGGGCTCACTGCAGAGGGTGCCGGCGCCCCCTGACCCTCCTGGGCAGCTGAGGGAGCCAGACATGTACTCCCAGGACGCCCCGGCAGCGAAGGGCCATTTCCCGTCTCCACATCTTCTCCAATACACCTTTTATCCTTTTTTATTTTACAAGTGATTTTAAAATAGATTTTTACACCATACAACAATGTTTTACGTCATCTTATAAACCCCCACATTTCCCATTACCTGAAAACTGGGCATAGGGTTTAAGGCAGCGTCATAGCTGGAGGGAGGCCACACCAGGGGCCCGCCTCCCGCCGGCTGTGCCTGACGGTCCGAAGGCTCTGACGGGGACCGCACCTGAGGCCCTTTCCCAGTCTTCTCCATGGAGCCTCTGATTATCACACCAAATTACTCTAAATAGTGATATAAACATTGGAAATCGGTTCCCCCCCATTAGGAAAATGATATAAGAAGTCTGAGATCCGCCCGGCCAGAGGGGCTCAGTTGGTTGAACAACATCCCGTGCATCAGAAGGTTGTGGGTTTGATTCCTGGTCAGGGCACACACCTGGGTTGTGGGTTTGATCCCAGATTGGGAAGCGTACAAAGGGCAACTGATCAATGTTTCTCCCTCCCCCTTCTCCATCCCCCCTCCCTCCTCTCTCTAAGCATCCTCAGGTGGGATTGTTAAGAAGGCTGAGATCATGGGCGTTCTACCTGTTAAAAGAGTATCTCATGTGTTTTCACCTCTTCCCACCGTTCCTCCCTCGGTGCTGCCCATTATTTCACATCGCAGGCTCTCCAGGGCGCTCTGCTCAGCCCTCAAGGTTGATGCTCTGAGCCCATTAGCCAGAGGAGGCAGATGGGACTGTGTCCTCTGAACCAGCCACAGGCTGCCCAGCCCCAAGGCCTGAGAGCGCACATGTCCCTCCCCAGCCACCTGCCTGTCGCTCTGTACCAGGTGAGCTCCCGCCGGGCGGGCGCATGGCCAGGGCTCCTATGGCTCCGTGTTGGTGCCGGTGCTCAGCTACAAGTTCCAGCGTTTCCCTGGAGGGAGCACAGCCCATCTGCTGCTGCGGGGAGCCAGCCTGCCGAGGGGAGGCTGCAGTCTGCCCAGGATGCACCCATCCCTAAGATCCTGGTGTCTTCCCTGGTCGCAGGTGCCTCTGCTCTCCCTCATCCCCAGAACACCGCGGGTCTGAAGCAGAGAAAAATATGGGTGATTGGCATGACTTTTGATGTGGTTTCTGTCGAGACTTGGCATTGCCGTTTGCTGGAGAACCCCCTGTAAGGAACGCCTTTTATTCTTGCAAGCTGCGCCGCCGCTCCCTGCCTGCCACCTCCGGCTCCAAGTGCCAGTGGCCTGGGGAAGGGGAGCGCGCCATGCCCCGCCAGCAGCTGCACGGTTACCTGGTGGCAGAGCGCGCTTCCTGCGCCCGGGGTAAACGTGCCTGTGAGCCCTGCCTCCTCGGCCTCGCTCGCCCGTGCACGTCCCTGCCAGGAGCCGCGCCCCCTGGACTGTGAGTGGCATTTCTAGCTGCCTCTGCACCTGCACAGTTAACGAGGTGCGGCAGGGCTTCCAGCCACCCCTCGGGAGACCTGTTCCCCGCTCCCGTGGTTGTGTCTTAATCACAGTGTGCGAGAGCCGCACTGCATTGCGAGCCAGGAGACACTCTCGCACGGCGGCTCGTCACGGCGGTTCCAGGACTGCAGGCGGCCTCCTGGCTTCGTGACCCCGAGTGGCTGCGGTGACCACTGTCATCTGGGAAGCACCGAGGAATCGTGATCGGCCTTTAGGGCGCGTGGTGCTGAACACCCGGGACCCCACTCACTCCAACAGGAGCTCGAGACTCCAGCTTCTCTCTCCTGGTGTCGGACGGGACTGGCTGTGTCACCAGACTCACCAATTGATGTCTTCGTTTCCATTCATTTTCCTTCTAAAATTCTTCAAATTTGGGTTTATGATGGGTTAGGAAAAAAATCTTTATTTGTGGAGTTAATGGTTCAAAAAATCACCTGTTCATTCCAAACAGTGTCAAGTACAAATACAAGTGTGAGGCGTGGGCCTGCGTGGGCAGAGAGGCCTCCCTGGAGCGCGGGGGGTGCCCACGGACCGTGTGTGTGGAAGCCGCCTCGATGCCAGGGGGCAGGCCCCGGGCCCACTCAAAGCCCTTTCAGCTGCTTCCGGAGACGCTGGGGTTCGCCTCACTGAAGAGCGTGTTCAGGGCCTTGGATGGGATCGGAGCGCAGGGCGTGGGGAGGACACAGCGCGAACAGGTGTAACCGGGGGGAGGTGCCCACGGAAGTCCCGGGACGGCCAGGGCCCAGCTCCGCGGAGGTGGCTTGGCCATGAGGGAACGCCCAGCCGAGCTAACCCTCCTCAGACGAGGGCGGAGAACACAGAGTGAAGCAGACGCACGCCGCTGCCTGGGCACCGGAGTGGGGGGCACCGAGAGGGAGGAGGTCCCCCGTGCGGGTACGGCAGCTCCCGCGAATGGACAGGGCCAGAGCCCACGGGACGGGACGCGTGCAGTGTGCTGTGGGAGCTGAGCGCCTGCAGACCGGACGCCCGCGTTGGTGGGCGTTTCTCTTCGGGCTGTCACCCGAGGGGTCTCCGTGGAAGCCGGTCAGGCTGGGTGTCCTTGATGGTGGCGTGCGTGGCGCTTGTCTTTCTCAGACACTGTGTCCCGGGACGGGAGTGGAGACGGGAGCCTCCCTGACCAGCGGTTGGACCCAGACGTCCGCTGATCCTTCCCCGGGAGGCCCGGGAGGGGGCTGTGACCTAGCGAGGGGGCGTTGCTGTCGGCGCGGCAGCTGGGCGTGCAGTGTGCACACCGATCCTCACAGGTGTCCCAGGGAAGGTGCAAGCGCACTGACATTTCCCGCCAATTCCCGTCCCACCAGCTTTGCCCAGCGGCGACCAGGGCTGAGCTGGCTGGGCCTCACACGGAGAATTAACTCGGTGCATGTTTCCTGGGCTTCCCTGGCCGAGCCCTGGCCTGGCCCGGCCTCTGCAGCCACAGCTGGGCCGGCCTCTGGGGCTCCCCCACATCCTCCTGGGCCCTGCTGGGGCCTGCTCCTCCCAGAATCCTGCCAGCCTCCCCACCCGCT
>NW_005355204.1:1017907-1030900 GCF_000412655.1 Myotis brandtii | reverse complement strand
GGTCCTCCCCTAGCCCTGCCCACCCATTGTGGTTCCTTCCACAGACCCTGCCCTCCCACTTTGGGTCCTGCTGGTGCTGGGTCTTTTTCCCCTGGCTACTTCCTTAAACAGCCCCCACCCTAGCCCTGGGGTGCAGGGCCTGCCCCTCTAGCCACGGCTCTCCAGGCCTCCCGCCTCTCGGGCTGTGGCTGCAGGCCGTTAGAAACATATCTGTGTGGCTGCCTCCCTGCCACATGTGGCCACATTTGCCCAAAACCAGGCTCCCCCCCATGCCCGTCCTGGGTACCTTTTCCATCCAGCTGAGCCAGGCTCAGCCTTCCTCCCTCCACCACCTGCCAGGACTCAGTTAGGCCTTGCTATTCATGCCTCCTGGTTTCCATGGTTACCGGGTCCCTGGAGGTCTTGGAGGTGTGAGGAAGCGCAGACTGCCCAGGCTGGTCGTCAGCCTCCCCACAGACCCCCGCTGTGGCTTCCCACCAGGATGGGATTCAGAGGGAGGAGGTGAGGAGAGTGCCAGCGTGATGCCCTGCGCTCCTGGGAGGGCAGACTCCGATTCGGCTGCGCTAAACGCCTAAACAGGCCACTCAGGAAGGGAATGACTGCCTCAGGGGCAGGGCGGCCCCTCGCTTTTCCTCCAAAGCCTCTGTGAGCCCAGGACGGGAATGGCGCGTGTTCAGGGCGTGGCCTGCACAGCGCTGCTGACGGAGCGGTCTGACCGCAGTAACTGACCGGCAGAGTGGAAGCTGCGCCTCCAATCAGGTGAAAACCAGATCCCCTCCCGCCCCGTGTCCTCAGCTTTTACGTCTGGACTAGGTCCACGGCTCCTTTTAGAATGTCTTTCCTGGTGGGCCGGCAGCAATCTTAGCATCTTCCATCGACCCAGGAGGCCCCTTCCGGCTGCTCTTCGGAACCACTGGGAAGATGTATGAAGACTGATTGCTGCCCAGGCCGGTGTGGCTCAGTAGGTTGGGTGTCGTCCCGTACACCGAAGGGGGGTTACAGATTTGATCCCCAGTCGGGACGCATGCCCGGGTTCTGGGCACAATCCCCAGTTGGGGTGCATGCGGGAGGCAGCCAGTCGATGTTTCTCTCTCTCCTCTCCTCTCCTCTCTCAAGTCAATAAAAACATGTCTAAATAAATAAGTAAATAAATGAATGTTGAATCCAGGACCCACCCAGACTAAGGAGCCAGACTCTGGGCTGGGGTCCAGCTTCCACCCCCAACATTCACGTGACCCCACTGTGCATGGAGGGCAGGGCCCTACAGAAATGTGGGGACCCCATGAGCCCTCAGCACTCCTTCACCCCATGTCCCCCAAGTCCCACGGAGATGGGGTCCCGGGCAGGGGGGGTTTGTTGGCAGTGAGATTTCCCTTAACAGCCTCGTGCAGATGATGGGTAAGATCTGTGGGAGATCATCTTCATTGAGGAGATAGATGGTTGACACTTAACTAGGACCAATACACATGCTAGGGTTTGCTGATAGAAAGTGCATTCCATCCATGTGGCCACCACTTCTGCTACATTGAAGGCAAGTGCAGGTCACTGCACGGCCGGATTCATTCCGATTGGGCACCTGTAGGAAGGGTGAGGGGCTAAGGCGGGGTCGTCTCTGGGCCAGCGCTGGGGGCCTTGGGGATGCACAGGCAGACCCGCGGCGGAGCTCACGTTGGAATGTTTCCGCCAAGGCCGGGCGGGTATCGTGGGAGGCTGCCTGTGGGTGGCTCTCGGAGAAAGTGGGAGTCATTAAACCCAGGCCAGGGGCTCCTTAGCAGCTGCACTGGTGTCTGTAACACATAAGAACCAACTCTCAACCACAGCCATGGCGCTTAGCGACAAATAAAACCAAATCTATTCTTAATTACTCCAACCCTGGAACACAGGGATGCTTTCAATAAAACCCCAGGCCGCGCAGAAACCTGTACCTGTCATCAGTCCCAGTGCTCTGCTCCTCACGTCTCCCGGCGATGGCGCTGCTGCTTCCTGTCTCGCCCTCCCTCTCCACGGGGGAACGTGGCACGTGGTGTGGCCCCGGTCGTGCTGCTGGCCACAGGCGCCGTGGAGGGGAGGAGGCTATTGACTGATCACACGTGAGCTGAGCAGCCTGCCGGGGTTTGCAGGTGTGAACTCGTTCATTCCTCCGGCCATCTGTGAATTGGGCACATCGTCCCACTTGAGAGAGGAACTGCAGTGAGCCCCCACGTTCCAGGGCCAAGCAAGGACGTGTGGCCCGTGCCCAAGGTGGGCTGCGCAGGACCCTCGAAGGAGGGGGTGCTTGTTGGTGGACAGACACTCGCTTCTCTGCCTTCAGACGGCTCTGAGGCACGCAGGGGGCGCCTCACCTACGTCCTGGTATCGCCTCCAGACAAATTACTTGTACCCGCGTCCTCAGTCCATGGTCTGTTTGGGGCGAAAATCCCAACTAAAGCAACTCTGCCTTCAGAGCATCCAATCCGGCCCTGGTGTCCAGGTGCCTGTCGGCAGTGTCAGCCGCAGGTGGGAACAGGTGCTCAGGGTTGGGACTCCCGCTGGCTCAGCCTCAGCGCCTGCATCTCCTGTCAGAGTCGTCGGTGCGGACGGGAAGATGGGGGCCCGTGCGGGCTGGTGTGGAGAGAACCAGTATTTCTCAGCCCTCGTGACTTTGGTCGTGAATAAGCAGCACTTTCCCTCTGCATTTCCGGCCCGAAGAGCCGTCTCTGAGGGGCTCCTGGATCTTCCTTTCTGTCTGGCGTGTCTTCTCGGGAGACAGATCTGTAAGCACTCCCATGAGGCACAAGCAGCTGGGCCCGCTGCCGGCAGCGGCTCTGGCGGTTTGACACAGAAAGGAGTTTGCCACGTCCCCCGGAGTGGGTTTCGGAGGTTGGGGGTCGCCACCCTCTCCTTTCTGCTGGCTGCGTGCTGGGGCTGGGAGCCAGGTGGCCTGCAGGTGCTGCAGAGCCAAGCCCTGGTCTGTGGTCTCCCGGGGCTTCTACGGGCCCCAGCCCTGGGTCCACCCGAGACCCTTGAGCAGGGCGTGGGGCAGACAGGCTTTCTGGTGGCTTTTCCAAACGTGACCATAACACGGGGCCGAGTGAGGGCTGGTCTGCTCTCCCGCCAGCTCACACCCCTCCCGCCCCCATGCCCTCGTCCTCCGTGCCGGCTGCTGTGCAGGTGCGGCTCGGGGCACACGGTTCTGGCTGGCGGTCGGCTCCGACTCTGCAGAAGCTGCGTCTTGTGATGTGCTTCTGACAGGAGCCCCCAGAGCAGAGGCCCCTGTAGAGCTGAGAGCGCAGCCGAGCCGTGTTCACAGGGAGGAGGGGTGAGCTCCGCTGTGAAGACTGTCCGTCCCCTCTGCCACCTCCAGACGGGGCCCAGGTGGGGCCAGGCGTGGGCATCAGGGCCCCACCGAGCCTGGAGGAGCTTGGCCGGAACCTCACTCTAAATAAGCCAGCCCCCGAGGCTCCACTGCGGGGACTCGGGGGTGGACAACGGAGGGGACGGAATCTTCTGGAGCCCAGGCAAGGCTCCTCCTGCATGCCCGGTGCCACCGTGTCGGGTCTGTGTCCCTAACCCGAGCCCCTCCTCGAGCCACCCCAGGCCCCGCTGTCCCATCCTGGTACTGCTGGTGGGACCGGGGCGGGAGAGGCTGAGCAAGAGGCCCTCTCGTGGGAATTGGTGCATCGGTGAGCGCAGCGGAGTCTCTCGGGGCCCCAGGCAGGGTTGCCTCCTCCCCCGCCGGACCTGGAGCGCAGGACCAGCACTGCCTCAGTCCCACCCACTGTCCGCACGGTGAGCGGGTTGTCCAGTCCCTGGGAGTGGTCCTCGCTGCTCACCTGCTGGGGCCCGTCCCCGCCTGGCGCCCTCTGGTCCCCCTCGCTGCCCATGCGCAGTTCCCGTCCGTCCTTAGGACTAGACAGCAGTCCACCACGAAGGGGCAGGTCCGGTCCCTCCTCGCCTCGGCCCACAGACAGGCTGCCACGTCTGGGCCGCGGGGATGGCGCGGCAGGAGCAGGGGCGGGCGCTGCTGCAGCTCCTCGGGGGACGCACCAGCGTGGGATCGCGGGTCACAGGTCGTTGTAGTTTGTTTTCTGAGGCCCCTTCACAGGTTGTCACGGCTCTGCACCAACTGCATCCCCACGGCCGCGCACAGGCGAGTCTGCGCGTCCTCGCCAGGCCTGCCACAGGAGCCGCCCTGACCAGGGTGAGGTGTACAAACATTTTATTTTATTTTGTATCCTCACCTGAGGGTATTTTCCCCACTGATTTTTAGAGAGAGTGGAAGGCAGGGGAGAGACAGAGACACATCGACTGGCTGCCCCCTGCACGCACCCCAACCAGAGCCTGGGGTCCAACCTGCAGCCCAGATGCATGCCCTTGACCAGGAATCGAACCCGAGACCTTTGGTGCTCGGCCGACACTCTCACCACTGAGCACACCGGCCAGGGCTGCCCAAGAGAGACTCCTCGTCCTCGGTGAGCCCACTCCTGGCAGTCAGCGCTTAGGACGCCCCGGCCTCTCGGCCCCACGCACCTCAGTGACAGGCCGCCCCGGCTCTCTCTGCGGCAGCATGAAAGCCACCAGCCACATGAGGCTGTGGAGCCTCCACAACTGCTGGTGCGATCAAGGAACTTGCTTTTGTTGGACTGGATTTTATTCCATTTACCTGATGTATGTGGCTGCCATGATGGGTGTGTGACTGCCGTGACAGGCATGTGGCTGCCGTGACAAGCGTGTGGCTGCCGTGACAGGCGTGTGGCTGCCATGATGAGTGTGTGGCTGCCGTGACGGGCGCGTGGCTGCCGTGATGAGTGTGTGGCTGCCATGACGGGCGTGTGGCTGCCGTGATGAGTGTGTGGCTGCCGTGATGAGTGTGTGGCTGCCATGACGGGCGTGTGGCTGCCATGATGGGCGTGTGGCTGCCGTGATGACTGTGTGGCTGCCGTGATGAGTGTGTGGCTGCCGTGACGGGCGCGTGGCTGCCGTGACAGGCATGTGGCTGCCGTGACAGGTGTGTGGCTGCCGTGACGGGCGCGTGCTATCATGGCGGGCACACAGCTTTGGAGGGCTCAGGTTGCACCTGCAGGTGAGTGTTGCCGTGGCCTTTGGCGCCCACGTGACCATGTTATTAACCCTCCATTTCATTATCAGAAGTTAGATCATTCTGCACAGATGCTAAGCCCCCAAATAGGTGGCTATTTTCACTTTAAAATGATCATGTTTAGCGCATCAGAGAGCTGTGATTTCATATTAAATAGGACTTTTGAGAAAACAGTTACCCATGATTCCACCCCAAACCTACCCTGCTGCAGTCAGCATTCTGATGAGGGAGGTCCGTCACTGACATGGGGTCTTTGGTGGGAGGCACGGTCCTTCCTGCCTTCGGTCCTGCTGCTGGCTGTGAGGCGACACCCCGGGCCCTTTCCGGTCTCTGAGGGAGGGGCTGGCCCAGCGCCAGGCCTGCACGTGGCGGGGGTGGCTGTGCCCAGTCTGTCACGTGGTGGCTGGGTCTCGCCTCTGCCCCGCCCCCTCCCGAGCTGGCACGGCCGAGCGGTCACCCAGGCAGAACCGTGCCCCGAGGACCTGACAGGTGACACTGTCTGCCCAGCCCACACACACCGGCCCGGCCCCTGGTTCACCTGCTTTTTCCCCTGCGTTTCCAGCTTTCAGTTAACGTGGGATTTTCACCCCAGCGGGTGCCCCACTGTTTCTCAAACGGCAAAGGAAACCTTTTCTTGGACACGACCAACAGGTGCATTTGGCAGCCCTGGTCCCGGATGCTCGCTCCACACCACGTGGCTCTTCCCTCGGAGCAGCTGGGTCAGGTTACACGCAAGAATACGTGAGATGGCATTTTTCTGATCCGAATGGCTCCACATGTCACCCCGTGTCCAAAATTTAACTTGGCTTTGTCAGAGGAAATGCAGCGGGAAAGACAGGCAGGGACGTGTCGGAGGTTATTAAGTCCCGAGTCACCGCGTGGGCCCTGGCACTGCCGCCGCAGATGGTCGCTGGGCGGTCATGGTCGGAGCGGGGAGGAGAGATGAAGGAGGGGGGACCGTGCTGGTTCCGAGGCTCCCGCCCCCGTGCTATCATTAGCCCATCCGTCTTCCTCTTTCTCTGGGCTATTAGGCAGCCGGTCGTTTTCACGCCTCGACTCCCCTGGAAACTCAGAGGCGGGGCGCCTGGTTCTCAGAGTGAGCAGACCTGGTGACAGTCGGGGGACCTGTGACGGATGAGTCCAGCTCCTCTCTGGCTTCCAGCCCCCGCCCCGCCCCCGTGCAGAGGTGAGACGGGCAGTTGGGTGGGTCCTCACCCAGTTTCCCTGGAGCCTTAGTCGGAAGCGTGAAGCCAGTGGGGTCTGTAGAGGTTTGTTCTCTCCTCGAGCAATCAGCTCCAAAATTGAAGGTGAGCAGCGTCTCATAGGTTTCCATTTCTTCAAGGGAACTTCTCAGTCCCCTCATGCCCAGCAGGGAGGCCCCGTGGCGCCCTCCAAAGCCGTTTGGATGGAGTCATCGATCTGTGATTAGCTCCGGATCGTGCTGACTCATGCCGGGGCCTGAGATGCTGATGCAAAGAACCCCGCTCCCTGGACAGGCTAGCGTGCACGGCCTCCATGTTGGAACCGCTGCCCTCGGGCACAGGGGCAGGAGGGCTTCCTGGAGAGGCACCGGGTGGGCTCTGAGAAGGGAGGGGCAGGAGGCTGGCAGGAGGGCAGGGGACGGGGAAGACCGCCTACAGAGGCAGATGTGTGCAAAGGATACCCACGTGCATGGGAAGGGGACATGCTGTAGGAAACGGGGAGTGTGCAGGAGGAACGTGAAGGACAGGCATCGCGGGAGGCTTCTGGCACTCGAGGGGCCTGGGAGCTCCTCACAGGGGATGGGGAGCCTTTGAAGCGTCGCCATGGGCGCTACCAGCCAGACTTGCATTTTGGAACATCGCTGTGGCCTCAGAGAAGAGGAGCTGGCGCACGTGAGAATGGCGAGTTGGGGGAAGTAGTGGGGAGCCCAGGCGAGGAGCCAGGTCGGCAGGGGCCCCTCGTGGGAGAGCCTGAGTGGGAGGCTCGGTGGGATTTGGGGAAGGGTTTCTGCTCATGGCTCCACCCACCGTTTCTGTGAGATTCCCTGTCAGTTCTGCAGGCCCCGCCTGGCCCAGCACTGAGGCTGGCGCTACATGTCCTTCTCGTCTCTGCCACGTGTCAGCACCAGTGCAGGCCCGGGGCTCCGTGCAGGGCCGCCCGAGCTCTGCCGCCACCCTCCCCGTGGCCGTCTCCTGGCTTCTGAAAAGTAGGCACCCAAGTGAGAGCCAGACACAGAGCACCCGAGGTTGGGTTGGAAAATAATTATTGTTCCTTGAAATTCTGACGGTTCCTCTGCAGCAATAGCCTTTGCACAAGAGGAGCCCTTCGCCTCGGGCCCTGACAGCGCTCCAGCGGCAGCCCTCCCAGCTCTGCTCCGTGTGTCGTTAATATCTTTATTGATGTCAGAGAGGAGGAGAGAGGGAGAGAGAGAGAAACATCAATGATGAGAGAATCGTGGATTGGCTGCCTCCTGCACGCCCCACACTGGAGATCGAGCCCGCAACCCAGGCGTGTGCCTGACTGGGAGTCAAACCCTGACCTCCTGGTTCCTAGGTCGACACTCAGCCACTGAGCCACATGGCCGGGCTGCTCGTTATGTTTTTATAGACGTGCTTCTTAGAGCAGTTTTACATTCACAGGAAAATGCAGCAGAAGGTCGAGTCCCTGTGCCCCCTCCCTGCCCACGGCCCCTCCCTGAGCTGCTGTGGCAGCTGACAATGCACAGCAGCTGTTGAGCCAATGCTGATACAGTGACTGGCTGAGATCGTGGTTCTCCTCGGGGCTCCCTCTTCTTGGTCGTAGGTATCTGTCGGTTCTGATAACCGCGAGGGGTGGCGGTACCCACCATCGTGTTAGCTGTCATACAGCCTCCCTCCCGCCTAAAACCCTGTGTCCATCTGTCTGCCCACCCTCCTCCCTCTGCCCCCTGGCAGCGCCACCTCCTCACTGTCTCCATGGTGCTGCCTTTTCCAGCATGTCCTGCATTGGATCCTGTGGTGTAGCCTTTTCCAGACTGGCTCCTTTCGCTTAGTCCCGTGCCTTTCAGCTTCCTCCAGGCTTTTGTGGCCTCATAGCTCATTTCTTCACTGTATGGAGGGACCGTCGTGTCCTGACCCATAACCTGCTGACGGCCATGCTGGCTGCTCCCAGGGCTGAGTGATATGAGTAAAGCAGATCTGACCGTCCAGGGGCAGGTCTCTGTGGATGTCAGCCTGCAGGTCCTTCGGGTGATCACTGGGTCATCTGGGAAGCATATCTTAGTTTTGTAAGAAACTGTAGAACTGACTCCCAAAGTGTCTGACCATCGCGTTCCTGCCAGCAGCGAGTCAGCGCTCCTGCTGCCCAGGTGCTCGGCAGCACTTGGTGCTGTCAGTGCCTGGACTGTGGCCGTGCTGAGGTGGGCGGCAGTCTTAGATTGCATTTCCCTGATGACTTAGGACGTGGAGCGTCTTTTCATGCTTGTTCGCCTTGTTTGCTGAGGTGTCTGGTAAGGTCTTTGGCCCAATTTTAACAGGGTCGTTAGTTTTCTTATTGGTGAGTATTATGAGTTTTTGCATCTGTAGATAATGGTCAGTTGTGTTTTGCACATATTTTCTCCCGGTCTGTGGCTTGCCATTTACTCTCTTAACAATGTCTTTGCAGGACAGAAGTTTCTTTATTTTAACGAAATCCCACTTATCAATATTTTCTCTTACAAATTATGCTTTCGGTGTTGTATTTAAAAAGTCACCTCCATTTGCTCCTATATTATCTCCCAGACCTTGTGCGTCTTGAGCTTTACACCCAGGTCTGCCTTTGGGTTACCGTGAACGGTGCACGCTCCGTGTCCAGACGCACTTTCTGTCCCCGGGTGAGGCCTGTGTCCAGCAGCACCTGCGGAGGAGACGCCGGCCCCTTGAGAGTCGGGTGAAACCGCTCCCTCGGCGACCGCCTCTGCGCCTCTGACTGAGCGCAGGGGCAGATGTTCTGCTCACCTGGTGCCGGAGGTTTCAGCAACGTTACATTCAAGGGCAGCACCATCCAACCACACCGCTCGGCCTCAGTGCGGAGGCAGGGTCCTGCGGCTTCGCCGTCCACGGCCACACCCCTGCCACGGAGCCCGAGCCCTGATGGCGCTCACCCTGAGGGGCCACACGCGGCTGTGAACCGCAGACTGACACGGGGCATTCACCACTTTTCTTGTTTTCACCACTTTTCTTGAAGGACAATTCTTTATCAATCTTTTCCATTTCTCTGCAGTTATCCACTCGGAGTTCTGTTGTCATTATTTGCCAGTTTATTATGTGTATTTTTTGTTCATAGTTCAATTCCTTAAGAGTTCAAATTGTTACTATTAGTGATTTTTTTGTTTGTAACTGTTAAATTTCCACTGAAACTGTGGCTGTTTCCTTTGTCACTATTAATTTTGGGGAACTTTGGGATTTGAGGTGTGTTACTGTTTCTTTATTAGACCTGAGAAGGGTTTATGTATCTTCCTCTAGAATCAAGCTCATGGGTGAGCCATCAGTTGTGCTTCCCTTTCATGGTTTATTAACTTGTATTTGGACTATGTATTTTGATTCCTTCTCTTAAGTTTTAACCATTTTACTTCTGACTCCTCGACTTAATGCCTAGTTTCCTGTTGGCCTTTTTCTCGTGTGACAATGAAACCACTGGGACGCCAGGTGGCAGGCTGCGGGCCGGGCACGGCCTCCTCACACCGGTGCCATCGGGCACTCTAACCACAGGTCACCTTTCTTCTCTGCGCTGCGTGCGCACTATCGAAGGGTGGCCTTGTGTGCCCAGCTGACGGCAGGGTTCTGTATTCTGTGGTTTTAGTTTCTAATTTTATTAGATCATGATCAGAGAATGCAACCTGTAAGGTTTTACTATTGGGAGATGGTGGAAGCCTTCTTCAAGGCCCATATCTGAGGAGTGTGATTTTTGTTTCTAGAGATTGGTCAGTTGCTGCTGAATAGTCTTTATGAAGTTATCACGACTCTCCATGTTCCCATGTGGGTAGGGAGACTCATGTCAAATCCAGTCTGACTAGCTTTGTGACTTCTTTTTTTAAAACTTGATTTCAGAGAGGAAAGGAGAGGGAGAGAAACTTCTATGATGAGAGAGAATCATTGATCAGCTGCCTCCTGCATGCCCCCTACTAGGGATTGAGCCCACAACCTGGGCATGTGCCCTGACCAGGAATCAAACCGTGACCCCCTGGTTCAAAGGTTGGCACTCAACCACTGAGCCACGCTGGCGGGATGCTGTGTGACTTCTCCTCAGTACAGCGGGACGATTGAAAGTACCTGTGCCACAGGTGCTGGGAGGCGGTCCCGGTGCTGGTGGGCCCAGGTCCCAGCATGGGTGACCCTCAGTGCTTCTGCCATCGAGGTTTGAGTCTGTCCTGCCACGACCGCATGTCCTTTCTTCTTCATAAAGTTCAATGGTGTGTTTTCTTTCTTGGCACATGGATACTATGCCTTCATTTTGGGTAAAAATAACGTTAACGTTGTGTATTGTCATTGTGCCAAGACCGTGACCTGCCCTTATTTCTGTCTGCATTTACCTCAGTCACTCCCTCTCCATGCTTAGTCCTGGTGAGCTGCTTTGTGTGGGATGAGTTTCTTGTAGGCCTCGGTGAGTTTGTCCTAACAGAATAATATAACCTATTCACTTTTATTGCAACTAGAGGCCCAGTGCACAAATTTGTGCATGGGTGGGGTCTGCCGGCCCAGCCCCTGATCAGGGTGGATCAGGGCTGGGCCTGTCAGGAGGAGGAGATGGCAGGAGGTTTGCCGGCCAGCCCACCCCGATCAGGGCCCGATCAGGGCCAGGCCGGCTGGGGGAAGGGACCACAGGAGATTGGCCAGTGGGCCCCGCCCCTGATAGGGGTGGGGGTGGGATCAGCGGTGGGGCGGCCAGGGGGAGGGGCTGCAGGCCTATCATGGTGGGGTGGGCTGATCGTGGGTGGGGCTGGCTGGGGGGAAGGGAAGGGGCATTTGGCCAGCTGGCCTCACTCTTGATCGGGGTGGTAGGTTGGCAGGGGGAAGGGGCGGTGAGCTTGGCTGCCCAGCCCCATGCCCCACGTCCTGATTGGGCCGGTTCGCTGGCCACAGTGGATGTCATAGCTACCGGTCATTATGGTCATTATGGCCTTACGGTCGCTGGCTTTTTATATATATAGACTAGTGGCCCGGTGCACAAAATTCGTGCACATGAAAAGGGAATTAATTAGAGGAAATATTTTAATATTGCTATTTTGTTTCCATCTCTCCATCCCAGTCTCTCCCAGTCTCTGTCTCTCTTTGTTTTTCTCAGCAGTCCTCCAGGCCTCCCTGACTCCCTCTCTCCCTCTTCCTCTTTCCCGGCTGGGAGGGAGCAGGGCCAATGGGGGCAGCTCCACCCTCTACCCGTCCTGGGGCCTCATTCTGAGAGAGGCTCCAAGAGCGAGCTGGTAGGGGGGGAAAGAAAGGGAGAAAAGGCTGTGAGCTGGTGGGTGCTGTGTGTGTCTGTGCGTGTGTGCAGTTGTGAGTGAGTGTGAGTGCTGGTCCTGCCTTCCTGTCCCCATCCCCACTGCCACAAGTCTGCACCCACCAGAGCCTGCTGCACGTACAGCCTGGGTGTTAGGTCGAGCCTTCGGTCGTTTTGGATATGATGGACCCTGGCTCTTTATATACATAGACTAGAGGCCCGGTGCACGAAATTCGTGCAGGGGGGTGGTGGGGAAAGGGGGCCCCTCAGTCTGGCCTGCACCCTCTCCAATCCAGGACCCCTTGGGGAATGTACAACTGCCTGTCTGTGCCTGCACTTTTAACAGATGACAGCTCCATTGTTGTTTCTTTATTTTCATGCTTAAACCCATTGGAATTAGTAGGTATTCAAAGTGTGTATACATTTTGGGGGAACACCCTGTATATCTCTAGTCAGCAGTGAAAGGAACCAACAGCGGATTTGGAACCCCCAGACAGGGAACCTCGCTCACTCCCCACATGTCTCCCCACTTCACTTTCCACCTTTGCGGGCAGCGGGAGAATCAATGTTTTCTCTCATTAACTCAGAAAAGCACGTCCTGTCACCTGCTGCCCAGCAGGAGTGCGCTAGGTCCCACGTGAGCAAGGCTCAGTCAGGGCAGCCTTCACTCATGGGTCCTGGCACCCAAAGTGCACATTCCTCCTCTGCAGTCACCCCAACTCTCCACCGTTTCACTGAGAGGATGGAACTCCTAGCCTCCTCTGGGTTCCTGATCTTGAACACTGACCGAAGGCACCTCAGCAAGGGCCGCCCGTGCCCACCAGGTGTGTCTGTCTGCACCTGCTCCCACCTCAGCACCTGCATTAGCCCCACATAGGTAATCTAATCACTGCACTGGCCTCCGTGGGAACAGGGCATCACCACTCCGCCCTCTCACTGTCATTTCACAGGTGCCCACCCTCAGCACCCAGAACACCCAGACACTCTCCAAAGGACATGAGCGTGCCGGCAGGGACGTGTGCACGTCCTGTGGGGGATGTAGGCATGCTGGGGTTGATGGAAGTGCGGCAGAGGGGCGAGGGGAACTTGCATGCACCTTGGTCTGGGACTGTTGCAGGCACACAAGGGTGGCAGCGTGCTGGGGGAACGTTCGCACACCAGGGGGGGAGGAGGGAATGTGTGCACCGGAGGCCTGTGGCTTCGCAGATCCGCAAACCCCTGTGGTGCAGCCAAGAGGACATCAATCTGGCCCACGACGGTGGCTGTCCCTGCAATCGCGCACCTTCTGGGACTTGCACAGCCACTCCTCAGCACTGATGGCTTGCAGGTGCTACTTCATCTCAGCCCTCAGGCTCTGCTTCGCGTGCTCACAGCTGCCACCGCCGCCATGTGGGGAGACAGGCCGCCCTCCGCCAGCCCGCATCCCTTGCCCAGAGGCTCACCACATGTGCTGCCCACAGGCCTGGAGCAGCCTGGGCAGG
>NW_005355204.1:1015882-1017559 GCF_000412655.1 Myotis brandtii | reverse complement strand
GTCAATTTACATGTTTCTCTTTTATTATATAGCAGTGGTTCTCAACCTTCCTAATGCTGCGACCCTTTAATATAATTCCTCATGTTATGGTGACCCCCAATTTCCTTGCTACAAATTGAACATAATTAAAGCATAGTGATTGATCACAAAAACAATATGTAATCATATATGTGTTTTCCGATGGTCTTAGGCGACCCCTGTGAAAGGGTCGTTCGACCCCCAAAGGGGTTGCGACCCACAGGTTGAGAACCGCTGTTATATAGGATAATTACGTGTATTTTTATTTATCCTATTTTATTCTTCCTTCCTATTTCTTTTGTTGTTTACCTTCTGCCATGTAGATAATATTCCAGTTTGGTTTTATGGGGCTCACTCTTTCTAGCTCTTCAGACTTTTCAGAAAGAATTCCGACCTGCATATTTCTAATTACGCTTCAAGAATGAGACTAACTCTCTTGACTTAGAAGGGCAACTGAGGAGATCTAACTTGTTCCACATTTTATAATGTGGAGACCTAATTTAAGTTCATGGTTGCTTTTATAAAAGGCATGTGTTTACCATCATCTGTACATATCTGAAAAAAAAAGTCTGACAGAGGAGAGGAGAGAAGGATCTTTTGGGACAGCTTTGAGGCCTCATCTCTGAAAATTGTCAGAAAATGTGTCATAGATTATGGTTGTTTATTCAGACTCCTTTTAATTAAAAAAATATATCAGATGTCCCTGAAATTTGCATTGGGAACGCCAATTACACAGTGAAAGTGGGGCAGCTCTTGTTATGAGCTCCTGGCCGTGGCCTTGCTGTCTAGAGATGAATGGCAGGAGGCGGATCCACTTCTGCGAAACCAGGCGCCTCCTCTCACCACTCGCAGTGGCGGCTCCACGCAAACACGACTAAAATAAACTCTGCATTTAGATTACCCCAGGCCGCCGGGCAGCCGGAGTCACTCACAGAAATGGGAAACCGAAACGCTGATACCAGATATTGAATTAATGGAAGTGGGACTGAGACAGTGTCTAATGAAAATAATTTGAAAAATGATTTGGAGATTGAAGCTGGCATTCCTTCCCGGCCACCGCCCACCCGCCCACTGCTCTCAGGGCCTTGCGGGAGGCCTGCAGAGAAAAGGCTCGTTTGGGTCCTCGGTTGTGGCTGGGAAACTGGACAAAGGGCTTTTCGTGGGAGCCCAGGTCTGGGTGCGGCAGGCTGGCCTCCCAGCTCCTGGGGCTCTGCCCACTTTGCCTTGGAGGCTGAGGCTGTGCTGCCTGCCCCTCACACAGCGCGTCGGAGGGCAGGCCCCGCGGGCCAGGTGTGGGTAGGATGTGCAGCCTGGCCCCGAGCACCCGTGGGGGTGGGCAGGGGCCCTGAGCAACTGTGGGGGTGGGCAGGGGTGTGCGTGAAAGGACCCCGGAAGCTCTCTGGCTGCCAGACGCCAGCCTGTGAGCACGGAGGTGCATGGAAGGCCCGGCCCCTCTCAGGATGCAAATGTGCGGCCCGAGGTTTCTCTCTCAGCCCCCCTGCGTCTGCACAGTCCTCGCTCACATCTCTCTTTACGAGTAAACGATAATTAAAGGGAGCGGCTTGTCATGTTGAGACACGCACTGCTTCACAGTCTGAGGTTTTGTGAAGCAGAACATGGCTCCAGTTCAGAAGGGCCTGGCCGGACCTGGGGCGGGCG
>NW_005355204.1:1013704-1015788 GCF_000412655.1 Myotis brandtii | reverse complement strand
GGGAGCTGCTGTGGGACAAAGCCAGCGAGCGTGCGCGCGGCGGGGCGGGGAGCACGGGTCGCAGTTGCATGGGCTCCTGCAGCAGGAGAGCCTGCCGATCTCCACACTGACCACGAGCGCTCAGTCCCGCACACAGTGCTAGACGCTTTCCTGCTGTACACACTTCACATGCAGCTGCCAGAGGTTTGGCTCAAACCCGCCAATTAAATAAGTTGCACCTCCAGAAGCACAGAGCGGTGGGGGAGGCCGCTCAGGGGGCCTGGGCCTCTGGTTCTCCCATTGCGCTGGGAGAAGTAGATGCTGGGACTGGCCATCATTTAGAAAATAACCAAAAATGCTAGAATGTGAAGGTGTAGAGATGCACTTTGCAACATGTCAGCTGTTGGGAGACGTTGGAATTCTAGGAGATCCCGAACCAAGTGAAAGCAGGACCCTAAGTGGACATTGACGACCTTCTCTTGAGGGCATTTTCCAAACATTGGCGTTCACACCTCGCAGGCTGTGGGGAGGAGCAGGGGGGTCACCTCAGAACAACGGCAAGCACCCCCACTGGCCCCGAGGGCTTCCGTGCTCAGCACCGGGGTGGGGAGGTGGGCAGCGGGTTCACACCAGGGCTGTGAGCACAGTCGGCCTCACAGGAACACGCTGCCCACATGCACCCCCACGTGGCCCCTAAAACCCAAACGAGGAAGTTAGCGTAGGGAAGGAAGCTCACGTCCTCACTGGAGGAACCCGCCATGTTCTCTGTCCTCAAAGGGTTCCCACAGTTAAAATCCCAGGAGTTTTCAACAACATGCTGGAGAGGAAGGAGCCATGAGCAAAGGGCGGCTGAAAGGATGGACAAAATAAACCTGGAGGGTCCAATGACGAGACCTAGAACATAAGTTTAAGTATTTTCATCTGTTTAAAGGAATCTACAAGAGGGAGGTAAAATATGAACCAGAGATTAAGAGCCTCAAAAATATTAAAACATAGAATTTTTAAATGGAAGATAAAATAGAAAGTTTAAACTCAAGAAATGAGTGTAAAAGCAGATTAGATATAGTTGAAGAGGGAATGAGTGAACTAAAAAATAGAACTGGAGAAATTATCCAGAATGCAGCCTAGAGCGATAAAGAAAAGAAATGCATGAATTTTAAAAGTAAGGGGTCTTAGAAGACAAGGTACGACCATCTCCTATACATTTAGCAGGAGTCCCGGGGCAGGACAGGTGTCGAGTGGTGCTACCTGAAGATACAATGGCTGAAAAATGTATGTCACCAATGGAAATACCGATTGTCAAACTCAGTAAGTCTATTGGAGTGAAACATTTCTAATCTACGTTCATAACAGAGAGGCCGCGGACCTCCCCAGACAAGGGAGGGTCTTAATGCAGGCGAGGTGAGGGGACGGCCATCCAGCTGGAAGGAGCGTGCCTGGGGCGGGCTCCCAGTGGCCGAGTGAACCAGAAGGTGGGGAGAAAAGCCTTCCTACTTCTGAGGGGAAATAGTTGTCAACCTAGAATTACACTGAGAAAATGTCTTTCAAAAATGAGGACTTAAAAAGAGTTGAATAAAGATACTTTCAGGAGGAACCAAGATGGCGGCATAGGTTAACGCCGGAGTTTGCTGCCTCGAACAACCACTTCAAAAATACAACTAAAAGATGGAATGGACATCATCCAGAACCACAGGAAGGCTGGCTGAGTGGAAATTCTACAACTAGGAGGAAAGAGAATAACATACCGAGACTCAGAGGAGGCGCAGTGCTGAAGTGAAATACTAAGGTGCGGAGTGCATGTGGAGCGGGCTGGTGGCGGAGGGTGCGGTTGTTGTTTTCAATCGGGAGGGAGTTTCAGACTCTGAGCTCCAGACCCGGGCGAGTCTCTAGGGACCCAGACTCAAACGGGAGAAGCAGGGCTGTCTGGCTTCGGTAGGAACTCGAAGGCAGCTTTCTCTCCGAGATTTGCAGCAGATGCTGAGACTCTGAGAGGCAGAGCCCCTGGGGACGGAACTGAGAGCAGCCATAACTGCTCGCTCCGCCCGCCCTGTAGATCCCCGGGGACCCGCCCCGCCCAAGCCCTGCACAGAGGCATTTGCCGGATA
>NW_005355204.1:1003491-1012643 GCF_000412655.1 Myotis brandtii | reverse complement strand
TGGACTGACTATTCTTGGGGGGGAAAGGGGTGTGGGAGATGCGGGAAGAGACTGGACAAAAATCGTGCACCTATGGATGAGGACAGTGGGTGGGGAGTGAGGGCGGAGGGTAGGGTGGGAACTGGGAGGAGGGGAGTTATGGGGGGAAAAAGAGGAACAAATGTAATAATCTGAACAATAAAGATTTAATTTAAAAAAATAAAAAAAAATAAAGATACTTTCAAAAAAAATGAGCTGGTCACCAATAGATCCTCATTTAAGTTAATTCAAAAAGATTTCCTACACACAAAAGAAAAGAAGCCCCTAAGAAGCCCGGAAGGAAGATGTGAGATGCAGAAGGAACAGTGAGCAAAGGGAGCAGCCACTGTGGAGGTGGGTCCGGCCCGCGATGCACGAGGGGTGCGCTCCGTGGAGGCAGCCACCGCAATGCGGCGGGGCGGCAGCTGGACGAGGCTTGGAAGTGGGGCCGGAAGACGGGGTGGAACCTTCTCGGATGAGGGCTTGCTTCTTGTGGACGAGCGGAGAAAGGGGTTTCCTGAGGTGGGATCCGCTCCTGGCGAAGACAAGGTGCAGACGGGAAACAAGGACTGAGCCTGCGAGGCTCAGGGGCACGCAGCAGGGCGTGGGGGCCTGAGCGGCCAGGGGCGCTGCTGCGGGGAGATGCTAGCCAACAGCATCGCCGCTGCGAGCAAGCCCCCGCGAAAGGCAGACTCCACTGCGCCCCTCACACACACCTAGAATTATACTGAGAGAAAAGGTCTTTCAAAAACGAGGACTTAAAAAGAAGAGTTGAATAAAAATACCTCAGCAGCCGCCACCCTGATCGTCCGCAGCCACCACGCGATCGGACCCTCCTCCAGCAAAAAGAGTGCCATTCGATGGAGGCCCGGGAATGTCTGCACTTTTCAGCAATAAAGTATTTTTCATTAAAGCATGGTCACTGTTTTTTCCGACACGATGCTGTCGCACACTTAACAGAATACATAGAGTGTAAACATAGCTTTTATACGCACCGGGAGACGGAAACACCTGGGACTCCCTTTTTGTGACACCCACTTAGTTGCGGCAGCTGGACCCAGCCCGGGGATCTCTGATGCACACCCAGAGCGCAAACCTTATGCAAAATGATGACTTAGACCTTATTGGAATTTTAAAAAGCCAAACCACAAACTGTGATGAGGTCTTGGTAGCCCGTATGCCGACAGTGTTCGTGGGGGGGTGTTTAAAGCAACAGGAAGAGCCAGCCCAGCAGAAAAGTGGGCAGAGCAGAGGAAAACTCCTGTGAGAGGAAGCCGAGGTGAACAGGGGTGCTCGCCTGGTTAGCAATGGAAAGGAGGCAGTGGAAGCCCCGGGAGATACAATGCTGCATCTACCAAGTTGGCAAAGGTGATTGAGTCTGACAAAGTGAGGCTCTGGGTGATAGAAACTCTTAGAGAAACTCAGGGACATGGACAACAGATGTGCTTGCCTGGGGCGGACATGGACAACAGGAGTGCTTGCCTGGGACGGACATGGACAACAGGTGCGCTTGCCTGAGGTGGACATGGACAACAGGTGCGCTTGCCTGGGGCGGACATGGACAACAGGTGCGCTTGCGTGGGCAGAGCAGAGGAAAACTCCTGTGAGAGGAAGCCGAGGTGAACAGGGGTGCTCGCCTGGTTAGCAATGGAAAGGAGGCAGTGGAAGCCCCGGGAGATACAATGCTGCATCTACCAAGTTGGCAAAGGTGATTGAGTCTGACAAAGTGAGGCTCTGGGTGATAGAAACTCTTAGAGAAACTCAGGGACATGGACAACAGGAGTGCTTGCCTGGGGCCGACATGGACAACAGGTGCGCTTGCCTGGGACGGACATGGACAACAGGAGTGCTTGCCTGGGGCGGACATGGACAACAGGAGTGCTTACCTGCGGAGGGTGACAGGAGGGGTGGAGGGTCCAGGGGGATAAATGGTGATGGACCCGGACTTCACTTGGGGTGGCGATATCACAATATAATGTCAGGTGATGTGTTCTGAAACGTGCACCTGAAACCCATGTAATTTTCTTAGCCAGTGTCACCCCAATACATTCCATTAAAATAATTAAATGCATCACTTTTTTAAAGAAACTCTTACAAGCTGATGGTAGGAGTGTCACTGATGCCATCACTTTGGGACTCTGTGTCCAAGGGACTCCACGGGAGGAAACCTCCTGTGTGTGCCTGAGACGGCAGTCCCTGGACGGGCAGGAAAAGGAGAAATAGCCCGGTGTCCACTGAGCCGGACAGCTGGCTGGAGAGACGGATCATGTAATAGCCACTCGGCGTGGACACGAGACCTACAGGGACATTCCGAACAAAGGAGCCCCAGACACAGGTCGGGGGGGGGGAAGCCAGTCAGAGAGGAACATGCTTAAGTTCAAAATAAGCAACAGACATGGGTGAGAAAGTCCAGAAAAAGAACCGATCTACCCAGAATTCAGGGGGGAGTGAGTGGGGCCACAGGGCTTGTAGTGGTCAGCAAACTCATTAGTCAACAGAGCCAAATATCAACAGTACAACGATTGAAATTTCTTTTGAGAGCCAAATTTTTTAAACTTAAACTATATAGGTAGGTACATTGTTATTAACTTAATTAGGGTACTCCTAAGGCTTAGGAAGAGCCACACTCAAGGGGTCAAAGAGTCACATGTGGCTCGCGAGCCGCAGTTTGCCTACCACGGGTAGGGTATCGAATGTAATTGCTTTTTTATTATTGAATTAATTGAGATGAAGTACAAATGTAATTATGTTTCATTTCTTTTTCAGAGTGTGGGTATCAAGGGCATTTGTTGTCTTATTCTTTGTAACCAACACATATTTTATAAGTCCTCCTCGGTATCTAATATTTCATTAAATGCAAGTATAAATTATATATTTGAATTACAAATTAACAAAAAAAATTCTCTAACTATCAAGAGGAAGTCATGGTGGCCTTGGCTGGGTGGCTTAGCTGGCGGGAGCACCTCCTGTGCACCAAGAAGGGTGTGGGGTTGCTCCCCGGGTGGGGCGCGTACAGGAGGCAACCGGTTGATGCTCCTTTCACATTGATGGTTCTCTCTCACTCTCCCTCTCTCCCTCTGAAATTAATAAAGACAGGTCCTCAGGTGAGGATTTAAAAATGAGAGAGAGAGAGAGAGAGAGAGAGAGAGAGAGGGAGAGAGAGAGAGAGATTGATTCATCGTGAGTTGGCCAGGGACATCCTCCCAGGAGCACGATACATATTGAATTGAATGGTGTTTTATACACAAGCAAGCAAATGCACATTTGGTTTTTTCTACCAACACGACTTTGCTGTATCTCAACAGAGTGGGCCTTGGTTACTTGTGTTGCTGGGTTGTTGTAGGAGCTAAGGTGGCCTCTTCAAACGGGGCTCCTCCAGATGGGGTGGCTCTGCATGGAGGCTTCCGTCTGCCATCACCTCCCTTTGATGGTCAGAGGGCACGGCACTCAGGGACACGGTGGTCAGAGGGCACAGTGCACAGTGACATGGTGGTCAGAGGGCACAGCTGGTGCACAGGTCCACGGTGGTCAGAGGGCACAGCTGGTGCACAGGGGCACAGTGGTCAGAGGGCACAGTGCACAGGGACACGGTGGGCAGAGGGCACAGCTGGTGCACAGGGGCACAGTGGTCAGAGGGCACAGTGCACAGGGACACGGTGGGCAGAGGGCACAGCTGGTGCACAGGGGCACAGTGGTCAGAGGGCACAGTGCACAGGGACACGGTGGGCAGAGGGCACAGCTGGTGCACAGGGGCACAGTGGTCAGAGGGCACAGTGCACAGGGACACGGTGGGCAGAGGGCACAGCTGGTGCACAGGGGCACAGTGGTCAGAGGGCACAGTGCACAGGGACACGGTGGGCAGAGGGCACAGCTGGTGCACAGGGGCACAGTGGTCAGAGGGCACAGTGCACAGGGACACGGTGGGCAGAGGGCACAGCTGGTGCACAGGTCCACGGTGGTCAGAGGGCACAGCTGGTGCACAGGCACATGGCGGTCAGAGGGCACAGCGCACAGGCACATGGTGGTCAGAGGGCACAGGGCACAGGTACATGGTGGTCAGAGGGCACAGCTGGTGCACAGGGACACAGTGGTCAGAGGGCACAGCTGGTGCACAGGGACACAGTGGTTAGAGGGCACAGCTGGTGCACAGGTACACGGTGGTCAGAGGGCACAGCGCACAGGCACATGGTGGTCAGAGGGCACAGCTGGTGCACAGGGACACAGTGGTCAGTGGGCACAGCTGGTGCACAGGCACACGGTGGTCAGAAGGGTGAGCCGGGTGCTGGGTCTGCGGGGTGAGCCAGGTGCTGAGTCTGAAGGATGAGCCAGGTGCTAGGTGTGCAGGGTGAGCCGGGTGCTGGGTGTGCGGGCTGAGCCAGGTGCTGGGTCATGGTGTGAGCCGGGTGCTGGGTGTGCGGGCTGAGCCAGGTGCTGGGTCATGGTGTGAGCCAGGTGCTGGGTCTGCAGGGTGAGCCAGGTGCTGGGTCATGGTGTGAGCCGGGTGCTGGGTCTGCAGGGTGAGCCAGGTGCTGGGTCTGCAGGGTGAGCCAGGTGCTGGGTCATGGTGTGAGCCAGGTGCTGGGTCATGGTGTGAGCTGGGTGCTGGGTCATGGTATAAGCCTGGGCACCTGGTTTCTGGGCCCAGACTCACTGCTGCAGAACTCACCATCCTCTTGCCGATGTGGGGGCCTCGTTCTCAGAAAGCCCTCCTCGTCCTGTGTCAGAGGCAAACTAGGGAGGATCTGCCAAAGCTGAATTACGAGAGGAGAGGGAAGCGCCCGCCGCCCCCAGGAGGGCCGGTCATCGGGCCTTGTTCCCAGTGAGCATGTCATGAGGACTGTCATTTTGTTCTAAAATAAGACCTTGCTGTTGGCAGCCACATCCCGTCGTTTCTCCCAGCAGGTCTGTGGGTCTCCTGGGACAGCACCTTCTGCCTGGAGGGGCAGGGGGGCGCCGGTCCTCAGGTCTCCCTCTTGTGGCTTGTGCCCAGCGTGGCGCTGGGACGGGGGTAGTGCAGGGAGGGCACGCAGTGTCCAGCAGAGGACAGGCCCCGAGCTAACCCTGTGCTTCTTCTTCTTCCCAACAGTCAGCAACAAGGACAAACTGGAAAGATCGTCGGGACTGAGGATTCTTCAAGCCGGAGTGGGGTCGGTGAGTGGCGGAGGGCTGCCCTGAGACGCGTCGGTGCGCGGCGTGCTGTCGGCGTGGAGGCCTGCGTCGCAGCCAGTGTGGTGGTCCCGTAACGTCGTGTGGCTGGGGCGGCTGACTGGCTGAGGCCAGGTTAGCCGTCCGATGGTTGAGATGCTGGTGCCGGTGCCGGCTAATGTGACTGTTTTTGGTGGCCTTTGAGGAAGCAGTCGTGAGTAAGGAAAACAGTGAAACCGTCAGAACACACATACTTCCTCGTTTCGTTCATTGTTAAATGTGTGCACATGAGTGGGCCGGGAGTTGCCCTTCCCTCGGGGCTCGGGGGTACTGTATCTCAGCTGTTTGGGGACGTGTCTGTGGGGAGGCGCTATAGGGCCGGGCGCTTCCACAATAGGATGTGAGTCCCGGCAGCTCCGGCCAGGCGCGGCTCCGTTGGTATCGGAAGGAGGACTTGACCTGACACTCGGTCAGCAAGTGCAGCTGACAGCGCTCGCCTCCTGAGGCCTGCGGGGCGCGTCCTGGTCTCCAGGCAGCTGAACTAACTGCAGGCAGAACAGCACTGCTCCCTCTTAGAAGGGGTGTGGCCACTCTGAGTCCGCGTGGACCAGACCGGCCTTTGCTGTCGCCGTAGAAACTAGATTTCATGGCCTCGCTGTCTTGGACAATTGACCATCGGGCAGCTGCCATGAGGGCTCCTGCTGATGGCTGAGACCCGCGGCTTTCTTGGGGGAAATCTCCCCGCAGCCACAAGTCCTGCTCCCACACGAGAGCCTGTGTAACTGGCCGTTTTCACAACCAGCAGCTCCGCCTGACGGGGAGCAGGCGTGCAGGAGCGGCTCTCGAGCAAGCACGGCGCCTGCGGCTTGTGCTCCTGTGACAGCGCAGGACGCACGCGGGGACTGACAGAACCCTGACAGAACCCGTCAGAGGAGGTGGGAGGGATGGGGCCCCAGGACCGCTGGTGCCCACGGAAGGGCTGTTTCCGCAGCACGGATATTCCTGGTGTCCAGGGCAGGCTAGGAGTGTGTCTGGATGTGAGGCTGGCCCTGCCGGGGAAGGGCAGGACTGGCAGTGGGTAGAGAGGAACCCATCTGGCAGCTGAACCGGGAGGGCCTCTTCTGGCTGGAAAGGAGCTCTCCTGCTTCTCAGGGGCTCGAGCAGTGGTTCTCCACCTTCCTAAGGCCGCGACCCTTTGTTGTGGTGACCCCCAATGTCATTGTTACAAATTGAACATAATTAAAGCATAGTGATTAATCACAAAAACAATATGTAATTATATGTGTTTTCCAATGGTCTTAGGAGACCTCTGTGAAAGGGTCGTGACCCACAGGTTGAGAACCGCTGCCCTAAAATGTCCGATCTGTGCTCACACGCTACCCTCAGGTCTGTGTGAATTTGTCATGCGATGTGCGTGGCGGTGGACAGTGTGGCTCCGTGCCATGGGCACCATGGGGACGAGGGGGCGGGGCGGATCCTAGTGGATGCCTGGACACAGTTCCGTTTCCCGCCGGGCCCCACGTGGTCCTCTCCTGTCTGTGGGGAGATGCCGAGAGTGTAAATGGCTGCTGTCAAAACCGGAATCCGGTATTTAGCGCTTTGCCGACAAGAATGGGTTTCATGCAGGCGTGGGCCCGGTTGGTGCGCAGGGAGTGTGGGCAGCGATGGCCCACCTGATCGGGGCTCTGGCGAAGTTGGCTGGGACAGGAAACCCGGCACAGACGGTGCTGGTGGCCGGCGACCTGCCCGAGCCCCCGGGGCTTCCATGGGGCCAGTTGGGATTTCTGTAATGAAGATCCACTTTTAACCAGCGGCTGGCGGCGACCTCCATAGCTTTAAAAACACATCTCGCCCTCCCGCTCAATGTCACACTCCCAGAAGTTTATCTCAAGGTTCACCAGGCAAGAGAATGGGAAAAACGCAGCTTTGGGAAAAGCCCAAACTGATCTAAATGTAAAAGCGTAGTAAGGTAACTAATCACATTGTATTAGCCAAATAAACGGAATTCAATGATTCTGTTAAAAGTCGGATGAGGCCCTGGCCAGGGCACATTCCAGGTGGCAGGTTCAGTCCCCTGTCAGGTGTGTGCAATGTTTCTCTCCCACATGGATGTTTCTCTCTCTCCCTTCCCCTCTCTAAAATCAATAAAACAATAAACTATAAAGAAAGACGTCTGAGAACCATGAAGGCAAAGGCAGCCACGGAAACTGTCCACAGCGATGACGCTCAGTCACCACGCCCAGACCAGAGGCCGGTCCTGGGGGAGGGGCGAGGCCAAAGCAAGTTCTCTCCTTTTCCAACATTTTCTTGAGCATATTCTTTACCTTTTCACTTTGAAATCCTTATAGACTCGCAGGAGGCTGTGAGCGCGGGGGTGTGCTGTGAACACTGCCCACAGCCCCCCCAGGGCTCGTGCCCGTGACGGGGGCAATAGGCGCGTGCGCTGTCATTTATCTTTAATGCCACTTTTAATAAAAATCGTGCAACCGAAGTACATCAGCACATATTCAGGCTGACACATTGAGGATGTGAGAGGAACCCCGCCCTGGGTGGGAGCCCCGGCCCAGTGGGCGGAGCCAGCTCCTGGCTCCCCTGAACTGCCCTGTCCCTGAGAGAACACCCGCAGTCACCTCAGCCGTCACTGATTTAAGGCCTGAAGGGCACCGAGCTGGGCCCGGGCAGATGTGTAAGTGACCAAAGATCCCTGGACCTTAGACCCGCGGCCCATCCGGGAGCTGAGGAGGAAGAGCTGGGTGTGGATGGAGAGTGGACAGCGGCGGAGGGCAGCTCTGGGCCAGAAGGTGGAGGGAGATGGAATGAGTCAAGGTGACGCCATGGGACGTGTCCACAAGCGCCTGGGAAACCTGTGGAGAAGGAGCTGCGGGATGGGCACCTCCCTGGTCACACCCAGGACCCTCTGTGCCACCCCTGGGTGCTCCCACGGCAGCCCAGGACACCAGCAGGCACAGACCCCTGATGCCCAGGAAACCATGGGACAGCTTCCCAGAAACAGGCACATTGGATGCACCCCAGGTGGCCCCCAGTTCAAGACGCTGGTGGCACCCCACCCAGGGCCCATCCAGGGACCTGGGGGCCTCTGCCAGCTCCGGAGGCAGAAGAGCCGGCTGCTCTGTCCTAGCCCCTCCCTCCGCACCGTGGGCTCCATGCCGTGGGCTTCACACGTGGGCTCCATGCTGTGGGCTTCCCACCGTGGGCTCCATGCCGTGGGCTTTGCACTGTGGGCTCCATGCCGTGGGCTTCACACGTGGGCTTCATGCCGTGGGCTTTGCACTGTGGACTCTGCAGTCTGGCCAGACCCACTTCCCCTCCTTGCACAGTCACCTTTATTGTACTCCAACCTGCATTTCTTGACGGACAAAACTGAACCTGTTTCTCCTAAATGCAAAACGTGCACCTAAGGGAAGCTGGTTCCTGTGCTTTAAGAGGCAAATCTGCATGGAGCTGTGTTAAAATATTTACAGCCGCCACCCTGGAAGGTTCTATGCTCACCCACTGACGTCTCCCGTGGGGAAGGCAGGCCAGGGTCACTGAGACCCTGGGTCGCTTCTGACCTTTGCTGGAGGGTGTCACTCTGTTTTCCTGTTTCTCAAAAGTGAAGAAAATCACACCAAATACACTGGCTGTGATGAACTGCCTCGCCACGCCGCGAACGTGACTTCGTTGGGAGACACTGAGTGAGGACCGCGCCACGTGGCTGAGGTCTCTGTGCAATACCTTCTGTGACTGGCAGGCAGGAGGGCTCTGTGGGAGGCAGCAGTTGCTATAGTGACAAGTTCCATCTTACTCAGCATCAGAGTAAATGGTCACGTAAAATGAAACGTGATGTCTGCACCCCGGCCCTTCCTCGCATCTTCCCGGTATTTTACAGAAACACGCAGCAGGCATGCCTCCCTCCGGCCCGGCTGCGCGGGCCTGGCACCGGGTGGTGCCCAAGGACCGGAGGGACGTCCCAGCACAGCGAGCTGGTT
>NW_005355204.1:1002096-1003413 GCF_000412655.1 Myotis brandtii | reverse complement strand
GCCGCCCCGCAGAGCCAGCGGCTACGGGCCGGGTGGGCTCTCCGGACGCCCTCTTCCAGCTCTTCAGCCCTACGACCGGGAATTGCTGGGGGTGAGGAGCGCGGAGGGCATGTGCCAAGCCCCGCGCTTCTGAACCAGCCGGGGCCGTCCTGGCCCCCGTGAGGCAGACGCAGTCGCAGACCAGGACACACATGAGAGGCTGAGTGACGAGGCGGGCGTCCAGCTCGGGCCGTGTCCTCGTCCCTAAACGGCCCCACGCAGGCTTTGGAGAGAGAAAGGCCATGCGCTCTGCCTCATGGAGGCTCCCGTCACTGGATGGGACTGGCTCCAGGTGGTGGGTGCAGCCGGGGGGCGGGACCCAGGCAGGGCCAGCCCACGTACAGGACCTCCCGTCCCCAGAGACTAAAGGTGGACAAGCCCACGCCTGGGGTGTGTCCTCCAGGTCCGACCGCGCTTCCTGTTTCAGAGCACACTTTGTAAACCCAGATCAGGGGACCCTCCGAACCACCTGCACCGGGAGCCCCCTTTGCCCATGGCGACGGCACCTGCTACCGGGCGGGGGAGCGCGAGTTGCTGAGGTCAGTTTGCAAACACGAAGCTGCACCCTGTGTCTGAGAAGAGGACCTAGTTACATGGCTGATGAGGCTTCCGTGGGTACAAACCCATTGAATTACAGCACCAGGGTTTTTGAGAGCAGAAAGCAAAAGGAATATTTTTAAGGAATAACTTTCTCCCCTTCACAAGCTCTCAGAATTAATGCTGCACTAAAATATCCGATTCTCTCCTGGGTGGCACCAGGCACAGCCCTACACTCACAGGAAAGGACTGAGGTGGGATGACTGGCGTGCAAAGTCCAACCTTGGTTCTCGCGTCTCCCACCGGAAACCATTCTCCTCTAAGTTGTTCACGGGAAAGTGTCTTGGTTGTCGAATGAAACTCCGGTTCTCAACCAGATAATCCTTTCATGCTGATCCTGTGTGGTCAGTCACACGTCTCTCAGGCGATAAGCAAAGGAGAATGTGCGAGTGAGTCAGTTCACCACGAGCCCCGCGTGGCTGACAGCTCAGGGAAGTGTGCTGTGGCTGTTCCCTGAGAAGGATCACCTGACAGAGAAGCAGCGAACCGTGCGAGTCACTTGTCGGCCTCGGCCCAGTGTTTCACTTGGGCCAGTGTTAAAGCGCGGGCGGCAGCCTCACGGGTGGGTTTCAGGGAGCCTGAGGCAGGTTCTAGTGGAGCAAAGAGACAAAGGAGAGAAAGAACCGCAGACGAACAGCTACCTGACGCTTTTATGGAAGGGACTCCCTTCCAAACAATAAC
>NW_005355204.1:975787-1001957 GCF_000412655.1 Myotis brandtii | reverse complement strand
CCCTCCGCTCCATACTCAGGCATCAGGAGCTCTCAGCATTAAAGGTAAGGTCTAGTGTGTACGTAAACTTTTCTTTTTACTGTACGTTTCATTTCCTTTGTGAAATGTTCATTTGCACGTCATGTCCTTTTTGCTTTTAAAGTGTTGTTTATAGATGAAACAGTGCGTTAGACATGGACTGTGCATAAGAGGGGAAAACAGGGACCATGTGAGGTCTGGGGCGGACTCGTTCATTACATCACATCTACGGGAGCCAAGGCCCACTGCACGCGCTTGTTTCCTAAGCCTCCTCCGAGGGGACAGCAGACAGGGCTCGCAGCAGATGTGCCCCTCGCAGCCTGGAGGCTGGGCGTCCGGGTGGGTGGCTCATTCCTCCCCAGGCCTCTCTCCTGGGCCTCAGACAGCCACCCTCCGCCTGGTCCGCATTGGATCAAGGCCCACCTGGCAACCTCATCTGAGTAATCACCTCTGCAAAGGCCCGCAGCTCAGCCCCGGCCTGTGCGCTCAGTGGTTAGAGTGGTGGCTGCACGCCCATGGGTTGCAGGTTTGACCCCCAGCCCCAGTTTGGGGTGCATACGGAGGCAACCAATCGCTATGTCTCTCTCACATTGATGTCCCTCCCTCTCTCCCTTCCACTCTCTTTAGAAAGCATTGGGAAACATATTCTCAGGTGAGGATTAAATAAACAAATAAGTGAATATTTTTAACAGGCCCCATCTCCAAAGACAGTTGCATTTTGAGGTGCTGGCAGCTTGCCCTGCAGCATACGGATTTGGGGGACACAGGCAGCCCACAGCACCGATCTGGTGAGGCCTGCCTTCAGTGCCTCCTCTAAGGCTCCTCTAGCCACCGGCTCCAGGAGACAGTGTGTGGACAGCCACCTTCTCAGAAATACACTCTGTCAGACGACTAGTGGGAAAGTGAGAAGCTCTATCAGGCCATTCAAGGAGATAAAAAACGAACAAGCAAACAGAAACAGAAAACTTAGTGTACAGTTGTAGAAGCATAACAGGACCGTTTTGTCCAAAAGACCATCAAATCCATAGTTTGATCTGCAATAAAGTAAAAATTACACACCATGTTCAGTGTTCAGGTGAAAAGCTCTGGCCGTCCAAGGAGCAGGGAGGTGGGCCATGGCCGCTGGCCGGATCCTTTGTTGGGGGGGGGGGGGGGGGGGGGGGGGGGGGCGCGAGGGTGAGCCAGCTCCTCTAGCAATGGGAGGTGATGGCCTGTAGCGTGGGGTCCCTAGAAAAATTCTTGGCATTAAAACAACATAAATGGTGTTGCGATTTTATTGCTTTGGCAAAGGGTTGTGTGTTTCTCTGCAGCTAACTTGTGAGGGGAGCCTTTTCATCCTGGTGGGGCAGGTGGGCTAATACATTTATTTTAGAAGCGTCCGCCCACAGCAGCATAGAAGGGACTGACTGTTGAACTGCTGATTCACAGATCGCCTCTAAGCGAATGCAGGCAAATGCTGGCCCTCAAAGCCCTGCGAATAGACAATGTTCAATTTTTAATTTCCAGCCCATCTCAGATTATGGGGATGAAAAACAATATTTAATCCCTCGTTAACACATGAATAAGCGGAAGCCATAATTTTCAACCAGACAATAACAGGATTATCTCAAGAACTGTCAGTTTATGTGAAAATAGTATGTTGCCCAAATTTTCATAAAAATTAGCAGCAGAAAATATTCAAGATCAGAGCGATGGGAAGAGGAAAGCCGGCCTTCCTGGTAATAAATATTCATATTTGTCTGCTCAGGAGATGAAAATCTAATCAAGGGGCTATTGATGCACCGGCTTTTTTTCTTTCCACCCAAGATGTTTCATCTAAATTGGGTTGGATATGGAAATTAGTCTCACGGGCCCTCAGGTCGCGGGCGGGTGTCCCCTCAGATGTTGTCCTGGCCACTCCAGGTGACAGGCTCCCCAGATGTGGGAAGTTACCCCTCACTTCACTCAGTGTCCTAAGCGTTTCACGGGATGGAGCATTTGGGGCCCTGCTTTTTTAAAATGAAAAAACAACATCATTTCATGGCAGTTAACTCCTAGCTCCTGCAGAGTTAAAATCATCTGTGTTTCTCATTTTGTTGACAATTACCATAAATCAAAAGACACTCTGCATGAAGCTTAATGAAATATGTATGATTTTAGAAAGAAAAGATGATGAAGGCAAGATGTTCCTCTCTGTGTGTGCATCCATGTTGTGTATGTGTGTATATGTAACATGTGTATGCGTACACCTGTGTGTATGTATGTACATGTGCATTGTATATATGTGTGTGTGTAAGTGTGTTCGTGTGTTCACACATCCATGTGTGCATGTGTGCATCTGTATGTGTGCATCCATGTGTGCACATGTTTACGAGTATGTGTTTGTACACCCATGTGCGTGTGAGTGTGTGCATGTGTGAGCATGTATGTGTGCACCCAAATGTGCATGCACGTGTGTGCAAGTGTGCATCCATGTGTGCATGGGTGCGTGTGTGTGTGTGTGTGTGTGTGTGTGTGTTCCTATTTCTTGAAGGCTGTACTTTCCCTTCACATCAGCAGGCGTTTGAGACACTGAGCTCCAGGGCCACTCATTCGTAAACAGATGCAAGAGGCCCATCCAGGTGCTGTCCTTAGGGGACGGAAGTTCCAGGTCCTGAGAATCCCCTCAGTGCTCAGGGCCTCCCTTAGCCTGCAGGCCACCAAGGGGAGTGGAGCCTCCTCTGGCTACACATACAAATTCCCTGAGAGCAAAAACAAGACCTGCTCGTCCCTGTCCCGCAAAGGACCAAGAGCAGTAGCCGCACACCAGCGACGGTGCCACGACGTGGCGCGCAGACACATCCCGTCCGTCCACTGCTATGTCTGAGCAGGCGCTTACACTGCCGTGCGTGTGCAGGTGTGGCCTTGCTGTTCATCACTTTATCCCCCAACACCATGGCGCTCATTATGGGATGGTCTGGTCATTTTGGAAAAGCACCTGGAAATATTTGCTTTCTGAAGGCAAAGCTTTCTGGATAGATACCCTTTCCCGGCTCCTCTGGTCCGGCGGGGGCTGAAGGCAAGAGAAACGGGGAGGACCTGGCGTTCCTCCCTTGGCGTTGCGCTCACGCTCACGCTCACGCTCAGCATGTGTGGCTGTGGCTGGTGCTGAGGCCACACCCTCCTGCCCACGTCTCTGCATCATCCAGCCCTCCCATTTGATACTGGGCCCAGAGACACTTCCTTCCCCCAGGAGGCGCTGGGGGCAGTGCTGAGAGACAAGGGACAGAGGCAGGAGACAGGCGCCCCGCGCAGATGCGGAGCTAGCGCGTCTGTCGGGAGGAGACAGTCCTGCAGGCAGGCTGGCGCGTCCCTCGGCCGCTGTCCTCTCTGGGCCCTGACCGCTGTCCCTCTGCCCAGTGAGACCTGGGAGAATTGCTCTGTGCGCTGCACTGCACCTGCCCTTTGACCCAGGCTCTGCTGCCCTCCGGGGCCCGGGGTCTCCAGTGCACGTGCAGGTAAAAAGGGAGCTAACCCTGAACCAGCCGTCAGGTGCTGGGCCCACATCCCAACGCTGCGCCAGGGCTCCCGAGAGAGGCCGAGCCCAGAGGATGCAGAGACGGCGGAGACCAAGGGGCCTTGGAGGCTGAGATGGCCCATGGGCTGCCCTCTGCAGGCTGGAGGCCTGGGAAGCTGTGGTGCAAGTTCAAGTTCAAGTTCAAACCCAAAGGCTGAGAAACCAGGAAGCCGACGGGCCCCAACCTGAGTCAGAAGACCAGCACTCAGCGCCCCGATGGCCAAGAAAGAGAAGGTGCACGTCCCAGATCAGCAGAGAGCGCCCCGCACCTTTCTGTTCTGCTCGGACCCTCAGCAGGTCGGCGAGTTCCACTGTGGAGAGGGTGACCCTCCTCACTTGTCTGTGGATTCCAGAAACACCACAGACACCCCCAGAAATGATGCTCACCAGCCACGTGGGCCCAGTCAGGGTGACACAAAATTACCCATCACCCCCCTGACATTGCCTTTCTTCCAGCTGCCTGCCCATCAGACGCTAGGAGACTTTCTTGCTTCACCAGGGAGAAGGGTGGGAACTTGTATCAGATCTCATGCTGCGCTGTGTCCACAGCGGGCTCCAGGCTGGTGAGCTCCAGGGAACGTCCCTGTGGAGTGAGGAATGGGCTCTGAGCCTGAGGGAGGGTTTCCTGTGACCTCCAAGGTGGTCTTTTTGGGAACTTGCTAACATGACCACCTTTCTGGGTTTCTGCAAAGAGTTTCCCCGCCCGCCGTGGCCCTGCTCCCAGTGGCAGATGCAGAACAGCTTCTCCAGGGGAAGAGGCCCAGGCAGCCGCTCAGGGAGCAGTGGGCAGGGTGAGGGACCAGAGGACGAGGGCCTGGACCACGACCCGAGCATCATCCCCTGGTGACGGCGTCCATCCTGGACCATGACCTGAGCGCCATCTCCCTGGTGACAGCATCCATCCTGGACCATGACCTGAGCGCCATCTCCCTGGTGACAGCATCCATCCTGGACCATGACCTGAGCGCCATCTCCCTGGTGACGGCGTCCATCCTGGACCACAACCCAAGCGCCGTCTCCCTGGTGACGGCATCCATCCTGGACCACGACCTGAGAGCGCCATCTCCCTGGTGCTGAGACAGGTGCAGTCTCCAGGGTTGGCGCGGCTGTGGCACCTGAGAGACCTCGGCACAGAGAAGATGCAGTGTGATTGGCATTTTCTACACAAAGAGACAAAGAAGGACTTGACTCCCTCGGGCCTTCATTCCCAGACTCTCCTTCAGGGGAGCGGCGAATGAAAGGTCCCACAGGCAGGAGCAGGGACGGTGGCGGTGGGAGCTCTTGTTCAGGAATCAGGGTAGTAAATTCTGACCCTTGTCGAGGAGCTTGAGCAGAGCCAGCCAGAGAACTAGTTCAGCGAAGTGGGCCTGACCCAGCTGGAAGCCCCAATGGACACCAGCCAGACCCCCTGATGGGCCCCCAGCCAGACCCCCTGATGGACCCCCAGCCAGACCCCCTGATGGGCCCCCAGCCAGACCCCCAGCCAGACCCCCTGATGGACCTCCAGCCAGACCCCCTGATGGACCTCCAGCCAGACCCCCTGATGGACCTCCAGCCAGACCCCCTGATGGACCTCCAGCCAGACCCCCTGATGGACCTCCAGCCAGACCCCCTGATGGACCTCCAGCCAGACCCCCTGATGGACCTCCAGCCAGACCCCCTGATGGACCTCCAGCCAGACCCCCTGATGGACCTCCAGCCAGACCCCCTGATGGACCTCCAGCCAGACCCCCTGATGGACCTCCAGCCAGACCCCCTGATGGACCTCCAGCCAGACCCCCTGATGGACCTCCAGCCAGACCCCCTGATGGACCTCCAGCCAGACCCCCTGATGGACCTCCAGCCAGACCCCCTGATGGACCTCCAGCCAGACCCCCTGATGGACCTCCAGCCAGACCCCCTGATGGACCTCCAGCCAGACCCCCTGATGGACCTCCAGCCAGACCCCCTGATGGACCTCCAGCCAGACCCCCTGATGGACCTCCAGCCAGACCCCCTGATGGACCTCCAGCCAGACCCCCTGATGGACCTCCAGCCAGACCCCCTGATGGACCTCCAGCCAGACCCCCTGATGGACCTCCAGCCAGACCCCCTGATGGACCTCCAGCCAGACCCCCTGATGGACCTCCAGCCAGACCCCCTGATGGACCTCCAGCCAGACCCCCTGATGGACCTCCAGCCAGACCCCCTGATGGACCTCCAGCCAGACCCCCTGATGGACCTCCAGCCAGACCCCCTGATGGACCTCCAGCCAGACCCCCTGATGGACCTCCAGCCAGACCCCCTGATGGACCTCCAGCCAGACCCCCTGATGGACCTCCAGCCAGACCCCCTGATGGACCTCCAGCCAGACCCCCTGATGGACCTCCAGCCAGACCCCCTGATGGACCTCCAGCCAGACCCCCTGATGGACCTCCAGCCAGACCCCCTGATGGACCTCCAGCCAGACCCCCTGATGGACCTCCAGCCAGACCCCCTGATGGACCTCCAGCCAGACCCCCTGATGGACCTCCAGCCAGACCCCCTGATGGACCTCCAGCCAGACCCCCTGATGGACCTCCAGCCAGACCCCCTGATGGACCTCCAGCCAGACCCCCTGATGGACCTCCAGCCAGACCCCCTGATGGACCTCCAGCCAGACCCCCTGATGGACCTCCAGCCAGACCCCCTGATGGACCTCCAGCCAGACCCCCTGATGGACCTCCAGCCAGACCCCCTGATGGACCTCCAGCCAGACCCCCTGATGGACCTCCAGCCAGACCCCCTGATGGACCTCCAGCCAGACCCCCTGATGGACCTCCAGCCAGACCCCCTGATGGACCTCCAGCCAGACCCCCTGATGGACCTCCAGCCAGACCCCCTGATGGACCTCCAGCCAGACCCCCTGATGGACCTCCAGCCAGACCCCCTGATGGACCTCCAGCCAGACCCCCTGATGGACCTCCAGCCAGACCCCCTGATGGACCTCCAGCCAGACCCCCTGATGGACCTCCAGCCAGACCCCCTGATGGACCTCCAGCCAGACCCCCTGATGGACCTCCAGCCAGACCCCCTGATGGACCTCCAGCCAGACCCCCTGATGGACCTCCAGCCAGACCCCCTGATGGACCTCCAGCCAGACCCCCTGATGGACCTCCAGCCAGACCCCCTGATGGACCTCCAGCCAGACCCCCTGATGGACCTCCAGCCAGACCCCCTGATGGACCTCCAGCCAGACCCCCTGATGGACCTCCAGCCAGACCCCCTGATGGACCCCCAGCCAGACCTCCTGATGGACCCCCAGCCAGACCCCCTGATAGAGTCCCAGCCAGACCCCCAGCCAGACCCCTGGCTGGACACTACAGCTGGTCCCCAACCAGGCCCCAGAGCCCTACACAGCTGGGGAGTAGCTGTGCCCTCCTTCCTGGGGACCCGCTCAGAGGGCACCTCCTGACCTCAGGCAGGACACATGGCCAAGATTGCTGTGTCCGCTGTAGCCACTAGGGGTCACACTTACATCTTCTCCAGAGCTCATGGGATCCTAAAATTAGGGTGTCTCCTCCGACCAGGATTGGCAGGAATTTGCTGGGATTTAAAGGATGGGTGGGAATGGGCAAGAAGAGGAGACACAGACGCCGAAGTCCCTGGGTGACCTGCACTCCAGGATCCTGCTCCCCAGACTTCAGTGACAGGATTAGCCTTGACTGTTGCCTAAGTCACGCCGGAAGTGGAATGTTCTCTCCCCACATCAGAAAGATGACTGCAACCTGGAGCAAGGTTCTCCGAAAAGCATTTCCCACCTGCTGCTGTAATACCTGCAGCCAATGGGCCCCCTCAGGACGCCTGTCTGCCAGTGTGCATGTGTGTGCTCACAGTGTACGCATGCGATCTTGTGTGAGCCTGTGTGTGCATGAGCCTGTGTGTGCATGAGCCTGTGTGCATGTGCCCATGAATGTGTGTATGCAGGTGAGCCTGTGAGCATGTGTTGTATTTCAGCACGTACGTGTGTTGTGGTGAGCCTGTGAGTGTGTAAGCATGTGTGTGCATGTGTGTATGAGCGGGAGCGGCTGAGGGGGACTATGGGGTATCAGTAGCAGGGGGAGTCATAGAAGTGTGACTGAGAGTATGGATGCCCAGGTAGGGACATTCTTAGCATCTCAGAGCCCAGGCTGGCCTGTCCCCAACTGGAACACCAGCCATCCATCTGCAGAGCCTCGCGGAGACCGGCTGTGAGGTGTTCTGTGAAGGTACCCACCTCAGAGGCTCTACCGTGGGCAGATGGCGCCGCTCAGGGGACCAGAGGAGGGAGTGCCAGCAGGTGGAAGGCTGGCTAGAGAGCATGGCTGTCCCCGCTCTCTCCATGATCCTTTTCTGAGTTTATCCCATACCCGGAGCCATCATCTAGGTTTGTGACGTGTGTCTACTAATCAAAGGAACACGTAAACTTTTTACTTACTTTGGCACTAAGTGTAGAGCCGTGGAACTCTCTTTTCAAGTGAAATACTTCGCAGGATTCTATAGAAAAAGTGACAAAGTGAGAGGCGCCGAGTCCATGGGCCCAGGGCCTTCCCTCCCAGCAGAGGCCTTTGCATACCTCCCGCATGTCAAGGGGCCATGCTGGGTGGCCCAGCCGGCACACTGGGTACTAATTTGGGGGCCTGGCAAAGTGGAGGCACCAGGAAATGTTTGCAGAAACAACTGGATATTTCAATTCAAAATCATCTTGGCATCAAGGGGGAAATCAGAGCTTTGACTTCCTCACACTCATTTTGAAAGTCAATACTTAATAATGTTTAATTGCATGCAGTAGTGTGCTTAGGGGGTCTTGGGAGGTCTGTAATCTTTATTTGAAAGCCTTTATTAATCTTAATTTGATGCTACATGGAGCCTAGTCTGAAAATGACTGGTGTTGTGGCAAGAATGGTGGATAAGTTGTTGGGAGGCCTGGCCTCGCCGTTAACTCCCTGATAATTTTGAACTAGTCACTGACTCCTGCTCGCATCAAGTTCCTCATGTCTGAGATGGGAACACTGGGTGGATGATCCTTAATAACTCCTCCAGGTGGAATATTTATTCTCCACCAGCATAGGGATCCTGTTTGTCTCAGATGTCTTTGTATCTCGAGCATCCAGTGCAATGACAGATGGATGGATGGATGGATGGATGGATGGATGGATGGATGGATGACGGATGGGTGATTGGATGAATAGGTAAATAGGCGGATGGATGGATGGATGGATGGATGGACAGGTAAATGATGGGTGGATAGATGAATGATGGAGGATGGTGGATGGATGTATGGATGTATGGATGATGGATAGATTATGAATAGATGATGGAGGATGATGGATGATGGGTGGATGGATGGATGGATGGATGGATGTTGGGTAGATTATGAATAGATAATGGAGGATGATTGGTGATGGATGGATGATTGATGGATAGATTGATGGATGATTAATAGATTATGAGTAGATAATGGAGGATGATGGGTGGTGGATGGATAGATGGGTGGGTGGGTGGATAGATGGATGAATAATGACTAGATTATGAATAGATAATGGAGGATGATTGGTGATGGATGGATGATTGATGGATAGATTGATGGATGATTAATAGATTATGAGTAGATAATGGAGGATGATGGGTGGTGGATGGATAGATGGGTGGGTGGGTGGATAGGGGTGGATGATAGATGGTGAAAAAAAAGCATTTTATGTTGGATGAGACACCCTGGGCTCTTTTTTGCCCAGGTGTCTATTAAACATTCATTCATTTATCCCATAGTATTTTGTTACCTTCAGAGATGAGACGAAGAATGGAACATGGTTCTTTTTTTTTTTATCCTCACCAAGGATATGTTTAGAGAGAGGAAGGGAGGAAAGGTGGGAGGGATCAAACCCAGAAACTAGGTATATGCACTGACTGGGAATCAAACCAGTGAACTTTTGGTGTATGGGACACCGCTCCAGTCAACCGAGCCACCCGGCCAGGTTTCGGAGGGAGCACAGCCCTGCTGACAACACCTTGATTTCAGATGTGGGGCCTCCGGACCCTGAGAGGATAGTGGCTGTGGCTTTAAGCCGCCCAGTTTGCGGGCGTTTGTAATGGCAGCCCCAGAAAATGGCTCCAGTTGGGCTGCAGACTATGTAGTGTCTGAGAGAAGAGATGGAAGGAACCCGCAAATCCCCTGTGGGCTCTGGGGAAGCCGAGCCTGGAGCCACGGGCTGGTTCGGGGAGGTGGCCGGAGAGCAGGCTCCAGAGGCCAGGAAAGCCACGCTCAACCAAGTCAGGAGCCAGGCAGGGAGCTCATGACGACCAGAACGAGACACAGGGCTGAAAGGACCCATGGTCCCTCGTCAGCCATCGAGCCGCTAGACCTGCTCCCTACGTGACTGGCCTCCCCTCCTCCCTCACACTCATTGCAGAGACCAGGACGCAGGTGTCTAATCTTACAAATTCCACTTACTTAAGAAGTTTGAGAACTCAGCTCTGGGACCTCACAGGGTGATAGCACCACGAGCCACACACAGCGTTCCACCACCAGCACCTCCCCCGCGGTGGGAGCCTGGCGCTCCTGTCCCGTGTCCCACACCCTCTGCTCTCCCCGCCCTCGGCTCCTCTCCTGCCCTTTAACAATGAAGGGCCCTGGTTCCCTTCCGTCTGCAGGTCTCAGAACGAGCCACGTCGCTTTCATCCTCCTCCCGACTTTTAATCAGCTCTGGGCTGTCCAGCTGTGCCTGTTCTAGACTCCAATTTTGACAACTATTGACTGAATTGCCTGGTCAGTTCCATGAAAAAATAAAAATGAGCCCAACCAGCCCATTGCTAATGGAATCTACCAGCCAGTGCCATTCAAAGATCTCTCAAGTCGCCTGGTGTGGAGGGGCCACAGATGCAGCCATCATGTCTTATTCAGAGCATGTGCATTGACATCAATGTAGGAGCTGTCTGCTCCCTGCACAGAGCGACTGTCTAGCTCCATCCCCTAATTACTACCACAAGTTTAGGGAGGGAGATATGAAAGCAGAAGATTCGAGATTAAAAGGCTCCAGTGAGGCAGAGGAACGAGATTTGCATAGACTGACATCTAATTGCAAACCAGAAATGCATCCACAGAGCTCATGGGGAGGGTCCAGGCCTTCTTGGAAGCATCCATACAGAACAAAGATGAAGTCATGTATGCCCCCAAAGATGAGCCCGCCACTTTGTAAAACAATGCAGCGTGTGGATCTTCAAAGATGTTTGACGACATAGCAGATGTGGGATTCTATTTGAAAATGGAGAGAGAGCAGGAGGGGTTGGGGCAGCGCTGCTGCTCTGGGTCATGTCCAGGTCATCTCCAGAGACATGCTGGCTGTGCAGGCCTGGGTCTCCTGAGTCCAATCGTTTGCAGCCCGACTGTGTGCAGTCTGACTATATGTAGCCTCACAGCAGTAAGTGGCATCGGATGGGAAGAGTTCTGAATGCAGAGTCGCATGAAGCAGGCAACTGCCCCGGCCCCTCCGCCCTCCCCACTTCAGCAACCAATTAGCATCCTGTGCCTTAAACTTGGTCCCTAAACAGTCAACTGGAGATGAGACGTCTTTAAACTGTGTGCACAAGACAGAGCGCTGTGCTTGTCGCACATTGTGCGTGGTCAGCAAAGATCCCGAAGGTGCTCCGGTCCCTTGCTGTGCGTTCCTTGGCCTCCAGCAACCCCTGCCGCCAGGGGGCCGCCGCCCTCTCCCACCACCTCCCTCCCACTGCCTCCCTCTGCTGCGGGAGAGCAAGGTTCTGTTCGGGCGGAGAGCTTCCTGAGCGTTAAACTGTGTGTGGTCCGAGGCTCTGCCACAGCCGCCGAAGGGGAGCCAGGATGGGGAGCCACGGTCTCACCAAGGTGCAGAGAAGGTGGCTCTGAGGACAGGCACCCTCCCCGCCTGCTCCTCTGGGCGCAGCTGGAGGAAGGCGACCCGGACAGGAGCGCACGCCCCCCCATGGACGGTGGACTCACTGTGGCCCCAAACCAGCCATGGCTGTTGTCTGCTGATTGTACCCCCGCCCCGCCTGCTCCTAAGACATTAATTGCATGATTAGTTTTATGGTTTCTTCTGATTACCCATTAAGTCACCTTCTCGTGTTTCCCGCGTGCCATTAGCGCTTGCAGTGCGCGGCTTTCATTTCTCACCTGGCAGGGGCTCACGCACCACCGAGCAGAGAGCTTAATTTTCCGTGTCAAGTGTTGGTGTGGACTTGGGAGGAGGATGCTTCAGATGTTATGCTATCGAGGGTGGCATTTAATCTTGCAGGGAAATCCTAGTTTTCATTGTCAGAACGATGCTCACAGAGCGAGCTTCCGGAGCGTGGGGACCCGCAGGCTCGCGGGCGCGGCCCCTGCTCTGAAGAGAGCCTGCCAGGCCTGCGGGCGCACCTCCACTTGCTGTGCGGCCCGAGGCAGGTGGGGTGCCTGTCGGTGGAGGCCCCGACATCTGACCGGCGGTGGTTCTTCCTGGAATCCCGGCAGGTGCACACCTCACAGGTCCCAGAAACGTGTGCTTCTGGGGTCGGGCCAGCAAGCCCTGTGCCAGGCTCCTGAGCTGCTTGGAAGTGCCACTCGAGCCCTGGGCCCCTCGCGCAGAAATCCCCTCCCTTCCCCGGGAAAATAAGAGCAATAGATATGTAATCGAGAGACAGTCAGGCGGACAGATGCCTGACGGGGGCACGTGAAAAGGCCCCAGTAAACCTGGGGATGTGCGGGACGGGGAGCTCGACCATGCGTGCGATATGGGAGCATCGCGCCCAGTTTCCAAGGTTCTGTTCGGGCGGAGAGCTTCCTGAGCGTTAAACTGTGTGTGGTCCGAGGCTCTGCACAGCCGCGCGAAGGGGAGCCAGGATGGGGTTTTACTTGGATGTGGCTGTAGAAGGAGAAAGTTCCCATTTCGATGTTGATGCTTCAAGTATTAGCCACGAAGCTCGGTATTCTGGTGAGTGAGCGGGAAGGAGCCGTCCCCAGCCCCACGCCGTCCCATGGCACCCGCAGCAAAACTGAAGGGGTTCCCAGATAATCCCAGACACCGCTCTGGCGCCCTAAGTGCTGCATGTTTCATAAGTGGTAGGAAAAGCAGTAGGGTCTTGAATAACCTTTATTTTCTCCCCACTTGCCTTTTAAACTACACTTTTTCTTTTTCAAGCGGCTTCATTCATGGTCCCGCGTGCTCCTGAATAATGTGTGAGCAGGACATCAGTCCAGTGGGCGCTAAGGTTCCAGGTCCCAGTCGGCCGTGCTGGGTCTCCGGCCTGGCGGTGGCCCCCCCACCCACCCCCACAGCCTTGGTCGTTACTGTTCCCGCCCTGACTTATTGTGTCTATTTTTAAGGCTAATTTAGGATTTATTTAGGGGAGATTTAAAAGCCAGCATGTGGAGTGGGAGGGGAAGGGGAAGTTTCATTTAAAATCGAACAATGTTGTAAGTTAAACAAAATCTATGAGGAAGAAGGGGCAGGACCTGTCCAGGCGGCCCCTGTCCACTCACCTCGGCCAGTGCCAGGGGTCCCTGCGGTGAATATGGAGATGATGCTTTGGGACCCTAGTGCCTGGTCCAAAAAGCATCTGAATGAGCACCACAGCTCAGCATTCCGCCCTGGCGGGCGCTCAGTGGCTAGCACACCGGTCCTCGCACCAAAGGGTTATGGGTTTGATTCCGGGTCAAGGGTATGTACCTGGGTGGCAGATTTGACCCCGGCCCCAGTCAGGGTGCCTGCAGGAGGCAACCAGTCGATATGTCTCTCTCACATCAGTGTTTCTCTCCCCCTCCCTCCTCCTTCTCCTCGCCATCTTCCACTTTCTCTAAAAATCAACGGAAGCCCTGACCGGTTTGGCTCAGTGGATAGAGCGTCGGCCTGCGGACTGAAGGATCCCGGGTTCGATTCTGGTCAAGTGTACATGCCTGGGTTGCGGGCTCATCCCCAGTAGGAAGTGTGCAGGAGGCAGCTGATCGATGTTTCTCTCTCATCGATGTTTCTTACTCTCTATCCCTCTCCCTTCCTCTCTGTAAAAAATCAATAAAGTATCTTAAAAAATCAACGGAAGAATATCCCCGGTTGAGGACTAACAGAAAAAGGAAGACAGGTCCCGCGTGCCCGTCCTCCTGGCAGAGTTGTCTTCTGCAGGAGGATGGACGGCATAGAACGTGTGCTCTGTGGTCAGCCCTCAACTTCCCTCCCTGCAGGGCCAGCGGGCCCCTACCATCGGCAGTGGCAGCACAAAGGAGCAAAGGGGCCTGGGTGAGCAGCAGCACCCCATGGGCCCCCCAAGAGTGAGTGGAGAGGAGACGTAGATCCAGCCCGGCCACTCCCCCCAGCACGTCTCCTCTCTTCCCCAGGCCCCAGGGGTTAGGATGGGCAAGCACAACCTGAGCCTTGCCTTGGACCTGTGCTCCCCAACACAGTCCCCACGCCCTCACCTCAGGGACAGGAAGCACTTCTGACGTGGGAGGGGCTCTGACCTCAGCCCTTCCAGGGCCGCACTCCTGACCCAGCAGGTCCCCGGGGCCGGGCTCCCTTTGCAGAGCTCCGGGCCCCCAGGGCTGGGTGGGCCTGGGTAGATGGCAGTACCAGCCTTTGGTCATCACATTTGTCTGCAACTGTGTGGCCTCTTCCAATGGAATGTCCCTCTGAGGCCCGGAGACGGTCTCCAAGGCCCCTCTGTCTCCCAAGGCCTCTCCCCTCCTGGCCCCCTGCCTGGGGGGAGTGTGTGCAGACACCCACTGTTCCCTGGCCTGGAGCAAGCCTGTGCCCCGGGGAGCTTCCGAAGGAGGGCCCTGCCATCACATGCACACACACTCCCTCCACAGACGCAGCCACACAATGAAATGATTAAAGAGCCGTTAGGCCCACCTGGTGCTGAGTGCAAGGTGCTGGCTTCTGGAGGTGCAACCAGATGTGATGTCGGAGGCTCCTTGATAGCTGAGAGGGATCAGAAGAGTCAGGATGGAGGAGGAGGGACGTGCCAGGAAAAAGACATTCCTTTTCTTGGCAAACATCGCAGCTGTGACGTGTTAGAGGTGAGGCAGGGAGGTGTAAGGTGTGTGGGGCCCAGACCCCATGTCAGACAGTCCCAGGCTAACAGGTGGGAGAGACGTATCCCCGTGGCTCAGCACTGAGGGCCGCCTGCAGAAGTCTAGACGCGAAGGAGGCAGTGTCACCGTGTCACAGAGCAGCACGGTGCTGGGTCTCTGTGTTGGGTCTTGGGGTTGTAGCAGTTTTCTGAGGAGGCAGGCACAGGAGGACATATGCAAAGAGCAGAGAGGTGTAAACCCTGGTTTCCTCAGGGGCTGTGGGTGCTAGTGATGTGCCTGTTTTTGAATGGGGGGGAGCGTGGACAACCTTCTACAGAATTGACATCTGGCCTCAACTCCCATGGCACCCTCTGCTCAGCCACCTCAGGTGGCCCTGCATTGCTGTGGCCTCATTTTTCTCCAGCATTCATCTCTACATCCCCCAAGGACAAACATCACTCTTAGCCAACCTTAAATCCCATTAGGACATCCTTAAACCTGTCCCACGTACATTAAAAATAATAGTCTGGTTGATTGGATGGTTGAGTGGATGGATGGATGTTGGATGATGGATGGATGGATGGATGGATGGATGGATGGATAGATAGATAGATGACTGGATAAATGGATGTTGTATGATAGGTGAGTGGATGGATGGATGGATGGATGGATGATGGATGATGGATGAATGGATGGATAGTGGGTGGATGATAGATGATGGATGAATGATGGATGGATGGATAGATAGATAATTGGATGATGGATGGATGGATCAATGAATGAATAGATAAATGAATGTTGGATGATGTATGGATGAATGGATGGATGATGGATGAAGGATGGATGGATGGTGGATGGATAGATGGATGGATGATAGACGATGGATGAATGGTGGATGGATGAATGAATAGATAAATGAATGTTGGATGATGGATGGGTGGATGGATGATGGATGGATGGATGGATGATGGATGGATGGATGATGAATGGATGGATGGATGGATGGATGATGAATGGATGGATGGTTGGATGGATGGATGGATAGATAATGAATGGATGGATGGATGGATAGATGGATGGATGATAGATGAATAGATGATGGATGATGGAAGATGGATGGATAAATGATGGATGATGGATGGATGGTGGGTGGATGATAGATAATGAATGGATAATGGATGGATGGATGAATGAATAGATAAATGAATGCTGGATGATGGATGGATGGATGGGTGGATGGATGATGGAGGATGGATGGATGGATGGATGGATGGATGATGGATTGATGGATGATGGAGGATGGATGGGTGATAATGGATGGATGATGGATGATTGTTGGATGATGGATAGATGATGGATGGATGGATGGATGGATGGATGAGTGGACAGATGGATGGATAGATTGGTGGATGGGTGGGCGGATGAGTGGTCAGGGGGAGGAATATCTGCACAAACATAGAGAGGGTGGCACTACCGGAAAGTCCTGTGTCAAGATGTGAGCCACAGGTAGCCTTCCTTTTCAGAGTTGGGAAATGCATATTTCTGTTAAAATGCTTGTTTTGTTTTATTGAATATGTATGTGGAAAACATAGAAAATGAAGAACAATAAGATTAAAATCACTAAGAAGTCTGCCACCTGGATTTGCTCACTAGTTGGTATTCCTTTTTGACTGTATGTATAATTCGCACACTCTGCTTTATCTTGCTCTTACTTAGCACGTGTGGCCTTGTCAGATTGACTGTAAAATAGTATCCCAAGGAGCACACAGGTCTTTCCATAGTGTTGCTGTTGCTGTTGTCCTACATAGGTTGTTTCCAGAATTGGCTTTTTAAAATCTTGCTGCAGTTACTACCTTTATATGTAAATTTGATCTATTCAGCTTATTCCTGAAGGATACATTCCTAAAAATGCAATTACCATGCCAGGCGCTGAGACTCTCCTAGTTCTCCCAGTTCTTCTTACTCCACTGACCACAGTCCACTCCCCGTCCCGGATGGCTACAAGCGGTGTCCCTGCCACACTGAGCATGGCCCTGGGGAAGGCGGGCACTGAGCATGGCCCTGGGGAAGGTGGGCACTGAGCATGGCCCTGGGGAAGGCGGGCACTGAGCATGGCCCTGGGGAAGGTTGGACACTTTATAGCAAATGATAACAACTTGTCATTGACTCCCCTGCAGCCTAGATTAAGTGAGCAGTGTGATGCTTGGCCATTTATTGCTTTGCTTTGGGATCTCTGTCCCTGGAGCTCGCTGTCTCCTGCGGCCGGTGCTCTGCGGGTGGTGGCCCAGTTGCCTGCCGTGCTCTCTGAGGTTCAGCTTTGGTTTCATCCAAAAGTGGCTGTCGTTTCCGTTTAGATTCCACCAACTGCGCTCCTGGTTACAGAGTCCTTCAGGGTCCCGCGATCAGTCCAATCGTCCTTTTCTTTCTTCAGTTTTCTGTGGTTCATACGGTTCCACTTCATCTTTCCATTCATCTGGGCCGTCTTCGGTGGCTGTGTGTTGTGAAGTGAGGGACACGCACCTTCACGATCACAGTTTCCCCTCGACGTGCCATGTCCCCTGAGCCTGTCCTTAGCTTTGCCTGCAGCACAGCTTCCCTGCAGAGAGCTGGGCTGCGTCTGTTCGTCAAGCCTGGTGATGTGCAAACCAGCATTTTCTCCGACTGGGTGCGCCGCCACCGAGTGCGTGCTGACGGCCTCTGTTGCTCCAGTTCTCCCCCCGCACCTGTCCTCCCGGCACCTTGCTGACCAGCTGTTTCGAGCCAGAACTCCCAGCACCGCTCCTTTCCTTTGAGTCCTTTTGGCAGCCATGGCTCTCGCTTCCTGTTCCGCAGACCAGTGCTTCGTTCTCCAGTCGTAGCTCAGCGTAGACACGCTGTTGTCATTATCGTGGTGAATAGGATGCCAAGAACCAAGAGAAGACCTTAAGGCGGATAATATAGTCTGTGGTAACTTTTTGCCTTCACCCACATAGATCTCAAAGTTGCAAATATAGTCACTCTCACTTTCACAAGCGTCCTTCCTAAAATTCCATATTTTATTATAATTGCCGGATTATATGTCTTCAATCTGATGGGCCTCTCCATGGAACCATTGCTATTTTGGCACAAAGATTTAAGTTTGAGATAAAGTGGCCCAAAGGAGTCTGGCTCGGTGAGGACGGTCTGTTACATGTGGCTTGTGAATCATCGCTCAGATGAAAGGTCCGCTCGAGCCTCTTTGCAGTCAAGGTTTTGGAAATATGGGTGACTCAAGTGAAGGATCGGTTGACCAGTCATCCCCCCATCTGGCTTCTTCGTTAGCCTCATCAGCATAATTAAACCGAGAAACATCTTTATATCCATGTCGGTAACATCGTTCCATGGTGAAGAGCTAGCAGAGGTTTTGTGGCATTTTCCCATGTGGCAATGGTGTAAATTGGTGTGAGAGGCAATAGATCGAAAAAATCTTTATCAAAAAATGAATTGGTTACTTCACCTACACTGTGTGGGTCTCCACACTGAACAGCTGCGCTGAAATGTCTGCCTCGTCTCCAAGGCGGCGGAGCGTCCCCTCCTGACCGTTCTCCCCAGCGCCGGCGGCCGGGCCGCAGTCCTCTCTGCCTCCGCGCGCGGATGCCGGGCTCACCGCTCTCTCCCGGCAGCGCCGCCTTCCAGCGAGACATGGTCACCGGCCCGCCGGTCGCAGGGTCTGCACAGAGCTCGCTCACACCTTCTCTGCTGAGGCTGTTTTTTAAAAAAATGTTTCCAAAATAAAAGACAGGTGGAAAGAATTTGCTGTATTGCTGGTCACATCTCTAGAAATACTGACTGACCAGTTAAGAAAAAGACACAAGTTCACTCATGATGGGTCAGCAAGGGGTTAAGCTGAGCCTGTGCCCTGTGACACGCATCTCTGTGGCAGACTGTTCTCCTGTGCACTGGCCAGATGGCAAGCGAAGTGATGAGAAACGTGTTACACGCATGCACATGCACATGCACACACATGCACTCAGTGTTAACGCTCCTTGCCTGGCACGGGGGAAGCAGCTGCCATTCCCGCCACGGGGCAGTGCACCTTGTTTATGAAACACCTCGGCTGTTCCTCTCATGGCTTTTTCCTCTGAGGTGGGTCTGGCCAGGGTGGGTCTTACCCCCACCACCCGGCCACGCCTGTCTGAAGCTGGACCCCGCGGGCCTGTCATCTCCCCTTCTCTGACACGTGTCACTCAGCGTGTTCTCGTCCTCTGGCTCGTGTCCAGTCCTGCTTCTCAAGGGGGTGGAGCTCTGCTGGTCCACTGGTCAGTCAGGTGGCCGAGGACAGTGCCACAGCTGACGGATGGCGGGGGAGAGCGACGGCTGCAGGAGCCAGGATGCTGGAGAGGACCCTCCGCTCCTGCTCGGGGACCAGGCGGACAGAGACACAGGCTGTGGTGCTGACGCTCTGCAGACACAGCAGAAAACAGACTATAAAGCCAACTGGCCACGCCCCACCCCGATTTGCCTCGGAACTCATGCTGGTCCCTGCAGGTGCACAAACGGTCAGTCCTAAAGTTTCCATGTGAGAAGGAGTTGTGATCAGAGAAATGCAAAATATTGACAAAGGAAACCCAAATATTCTTGGTGGTTTACTGCCTCCCCACGGACCCACTCAGTCCTGAGCCCGGGGCATGTGGCTGGGCTCACGCCTCTTTCACTGTATCCGCAGCATCCGTGGTCACTCTCCCGCCGTGTACGCCGTGTCCGTGGTCACCGTGTGCTCCCACGCCCCATACTGTCTCTATCCTCCTTTCTCAGAGTCTGGGCCATGGGACGTTTTCTGCCTGGTTGTCCGCTTTTCCCGCTGCATAAATGACTGCGATAATGACCCTCATGGCCCATTTGGAGGAGCCCTGGCCAGTCCTCGGGGCAGCCTGTGCTCTGGGAGGGAGAGCCGCTCCCTCACAGAGCCCTGGGCCGAGCCTGCAGAGGCAGGGACCCCTCAGCCTGGACGTCAGCCCCAGATCCTGCACCAGACAATCTGTGGGAACTGGCAGAGGTGCGTTTCTTCCCTTCTCACCCCACACCGTTCATCTCCTTCGTGGTTTTCTACTTCTTTACCCCTTTTCAGTGGTGACCCTGTGGCATCCGGAGGCAAAGGCAGACAGGGCTGGCATCAGGAGAGCCGTGTTCACCAGCCGCTGCAGGAGGAGCTGGAATCCTGCTGCTCTGTCAGCTCCTGCGAGCCCCTCGCCTCCCACTTACAATAAAAACAAAGGCTTCTCTCTGCAGTGGACAAAGGTGCAGCCATCCTTCACCCACCGAGGCGCTTGGAGCCCACTCTGGCCACGCCACACGGACGCAAGGCCTCTCTGCGCCAGTCATTTGCAAAGTGCGGTCGCCCCAAGCACCCTGAAGCAGCCACCTGTCCATTCCACAGGACAGGACACGGGCACAGCCCGGACCCACCCAGTCCCGCTGGTGACGGTTGTAGGTGCTGCGCCCGCCTGGCTGCCCAGCAGCGGCTCTCAGGGCTGGTCCCTTGCCCGTCCGCCCTCACGCTCTCCCGGGGTCACATGGGCCAGGGAGCCGCTTCCACCCTGGGACTTGTGGAGACACTGGGCTCCGTGAGCACCGTGAGTCCCGCTGTGCAGGGGCCACGGTCCAGTTCCTACAGAAGTGCCAGCAAACACGCCCGCCCTGTCTGCCCACAGCCCAGCTGTGCTTCAGGGCTCAGTCCCAGCTCTGCCCCGACACACAGGCCCCACTGCCTGGTGGGCGCGTGGTGGGGTCCGGGTGGGAATGTCAGCCATGGGCCTGGGCTGCGTCAACTTCAGGCAGCTCCGCCAGCCCAGGTGAAGGCACCCAGTCCCCCCACTGCTCACCCCATTCCTGCTCTGCACCCCTGGCCTCCAGCCCCCCCACTGCTCACCTCTCCCCCGGTGCTCGGGGCAGCAATGGGGGCTGCAGGGGCTCTGCCCCATCCCAAGGTGGGCCTCCCGATGCCCGGCCCTGTGCACACCTCCCTCGAAGCCCTGGCGCAGAAGAAGGGCCCGGTCCTGACCGCTCGATAGGAACGGCTGTTGGTCACTTTTAAAGACTACCCGCCAGCCAGCCCATGAGGCCCCAGTGAAGCAGCCTGTTCCTGCGCAGCCGCTCTGTGGAGGCCGCACCGCCGAACAATCACTCCGCACCAGCCCTGGAAGGTTTGCTTCTGGCTTTAAATGGCTGCTCTTTGTAGAGGAAACATATTATCAACTCGTGAAAATACATTTCTAAGGAAACAAAGGTAGCCGTTCGTTTTAAAAATGTATTACATTTTTCAAAATTGAACCTGCTGTGTGGTGAGGTCCGGAACGCAACGCGGAAGGAAACACTCGGATGCATTGAAATTAAAACCCAGAGCAGCGTCAGGTGGGGCTGCAATCCGTTCCTGAGAGATTATGGAAGCGGGAGGCGTGAAGAAACAGGGACACCCTCTTACTGAAGTCATGGCTCCCACGACTGACCCTGGGTGATAAGTTGTTCAGGGCTGCACCAGTGACACCCAGTGGCATCAACAAGTTCACACGGCAGGACCCCTTCCCACCGAAACCGGCCTGTTCGGGGGCCCGCAGCCCAGACAGGTGCCCGGAAATCTGCCATCTGTTGGCAGGAAGTTGGCAGGGTCTGGCTGGTCCATTTAACTTCTCACAAACAGATGTTCGACTTGATCACTCACTTCCACAGCAGCAGCAGCTCCGCAGGCCTCTTCACGAGCCGATGGAGCGCCCTCTTGGTCCTGACAGCACGGCCACGGCCCGGCCCGGCAGCCCCGCTGAGGGCACAGTGACGGCTAGAGCCTGCGGCCCGGCATGCCCTCCATGCACCGGCCTCTGACCCACTCAACCTCTGAAGCGAGTTGCCTGCTAAGCCCAGCCCAGCATCGACCCAAAGACAGTCCAAGGCAAAGGGATCAGCCCAGCACCATGAGGCAGTTCAGGCGGGCCGTGCCCAGGGGAAGCCCCCGCCCGCCGGGGCATGGGCAGGGCAGGGACACTCCCGGGCGGCCCCACCCAGCTCTGCACAGCACCCCCCTCACCGTGGACGCCCGTGCCTCCCACGAGGCCACACACGCCTCCGGCCAGGTCTGTCTTGTCTATCACTCCACCTCGAGTGACTCACCCGAGGTGCCCCAGCTCAGAGGAGCTTAACAAAGGATTACCGAGAAGGCTGAGGAAGGACCGTATGAATTCTGTCTTCTGGATGGAGAGAGAAAGGTATAAGTAGGTCCTCTGACTCGTCCAGTTCCCACCATGACGCAAACCCTAGGAGGGGCCAGCAGATGCCTGAGTCCAATTTCACACTCACCTGTCGCCCGCAGGCTCTGCCACATCCACACGCGCTCCGCAGCCAGGCGCGTGGTTTTAAAACCGGCTCAGATGCCACCAACGCAGCCGCGGGCCTTTCTGATCCTAATTTCAGTGTCTCTGAGATCAGGCCGTCACGAGATGCCCTAGGAACCTCTGGCTCACACACACTACACCCTCCTTTCCACTGAGCACACGCACCGTGTGTCTACCATGTCCGCAGCCAGCGCTGAGTGGCACCGCCCGAGTTCTCTTCTAGACCCTCCCAAACGGCATGAAGATACGCCCTGTCCCAGATGTGGGACCCGGGGGTGAGGGGGGCCCTGCCCAGATGTGGGACCCGGGGGTGAGGGGGGCCCTGCCCAGATGTGGGAGCGGGGCTGAGGGGGGCCCTGTCCCAGATGTGGGACCCGGGGCCAAGGGGGCCCTGCCCAGATGTGGGAGCGGGGCTGAGGGGGGCCCTGTCCCAGATGTGGGACCCGGGGCCAAGGGGGCCCTGCCCAGATGTGGGAGCGGGGCTGAGGGGGGCCCTGTCCCAGATGTGGGACCCGGGGCCAAGGGGGCCCTGCCCAGATGTGGGAGCGGGGCTGAGGGGGGCCCTGTCCCAGATGTGGGACCCGGGGCCAAGGGGGCCCTGCCCAGATGTGGGAGCGGGGCTGAGGGGGGCCCTGTCCCAGATGTGGGACCCGGGGCCAAGGGGGCCCTGCCCAGATGTGGGAGCGGGGCTGAGGGGGGCCCTGTCCCAGATGTGGGACCCGGGGCCAAGGGGGCCCTGCCCAGATGTGGGAGCGGGGCTGAGGGGGGCCCTGTCCCAGATGTGGACCCGGGGGTGAGGGGGGCCCTGCCCAGATGTGGGAGCGGGGCTGAGGGGGGCCCTGTCCCAGATGTGGGACCCGGGGCCAAGGGGGCCCTGCCCAGATGTGGGAGCGGGGCTGAGGGAGCCGCGTACTTGCTTGTGTTCCCTGGGGAAGCAAAGTGGCCATGTGATCGTCACTGTAGGGTCTCACTCTGAGAACCGACCAGATCCGAGTTTCTTGCCTGGATCCCACCCCTACCCATAGGGTCCAGTGCCTTCCTCAGCTCTGACGTCACGAGACCACACTGCTGGGCGGCCGTGTGTTAAGACGGAAAGACTGAGTGTCTGATAACATGGCCATAGGGTCCTGTAGAGGGAGGAGGGGCGGGCATCACTGGACGCCCATGTTACACTCAGGAGGCGCGGTGCGGGGAGCCGGCGCCGGTGGGGGACGCGTGCTCTTCCACAGCTCACCCCCTCCCTGCAGGCGCGTGGGCTCCTGGCCTGGCAGGGACCTGCCTCGGCTAACTCTCTGTCGCCGGTCCTGGTCCCAGAGCAGAGCTCCCCAACTCCTGGGACCCGGTGCCCCCCCACTGCACAAGACTCCTGCACCCCCAGGAGGCAGGCGGGTGCTGAGGAGCAGGCTCCTGGCTGAGGCCTGGGTCCGCGCACCCACACGCGGTGCATTGACTGGAAGGCTCACGCAGCGCGGGAATGCCTGGGAAGTAGAGCTTCGTTCGGGGTGGTGTGCCCACCTAACCCAGAGCCAGGCAGGGAGGAGCAGGGCAGGCGGGCGTGGGGTGCCCGTGCTGTCCTCGGCCAGGCCGCCCTGAGGGGCAGGGCGGGGTGTCAGGGCCGTGCTCCTGCCGCTCGCTGGCTCAGTGCTTTTTCAGTGTCTTTGTCTCCACCCCACTGTTGCTGGCTCTGGGGGTCACAGGGTCAAGGGTCAGTGCTGGTTGGGGTCACTGGAGTGGCCGTTCAGCGTCACAAGCAAAACCCTCCCAGCAGACAGAGCCCACCCGTCTCAGCCTCTGCCCTGGCGCCTGGGAGGAGCCTCGCTCCTGGTGGGCAGAGGATGGCTTTGCTGCACTGGGGCACTGCTGGGGTCTCCCCGGCCCCTGGTTCCCGAGGGCCACTCAGCCATCAGAGCTGCCTGGTGGCACGTCATGGGGCTGGGAGGACACGGCCTGCGGCCCACGGGGGGCCTGGGGTTCTCAGAATGGGAACCAGCTGGGGAGGCCAGCGTCTGTGGTGATGGGACCCCTCCTCTGGGCAGCACTGAGGGTGAGGACAGACCACTGTCGGGGCACTGCCCGGGAGCCGGGTGGACGGCGCCGGTCTCCTCAAGCTCCCCCAAGAGCAGGGGACTGGACAGGGACTCGCGTCTCCCAACTCCAAGTTCAGGGCCTCAAGAGCGAAGGAAGACTTTGGGAGATGCTCAGCTCCGGAGGGAGGGGGATGAGCAGCAAGGACTGGAGTGGGGCGTCAGGAGCAGTCTTGGCGGGTGGCAGCCCTGCAGGGGCCCAGAGGCGGGAGGGGTGGGTGCAGGGAGTGGGCTGGATCCCAGGCTGTGTTTTGCTGGCTCGTGGGGCCGGTAGGGGGTGCGTGCTGAGGATGGCTTTGCTGAAAGACTTGGTGCCGGTGGAGACGTGGTGGAGCCCCCAATGTGCCAAGTGTGTGTGGTTCACGGATCTGAGGAAAGCCCCACCTCGGGTCCATCGCCTCCATCATCCACGGACACAGGGAGGGCGGGCGAGGGCTGATGCAGGAGAGCAGGGTTTCCCGCGTTCCCGCCAGGGCCACGCCTGCAGCCCGTGCACTCGCTCCGGTAGAAACAGACAGGACCGCCTCCCGCAGGTGGAGGACGGGGTGGGGGTGGGCGTGCGCCTGAGCTGCTCCTGGAGCTCGGTGCCCTGAACTCACTCAGAGGTCTCCTCCCAGGGTCCCGCTGGGGCTGAGCCCCGGCCTGTCCTCGGGACACTTGGCATCAGGGGTCATGTCTGGGCCTCGGGGCACGTGCCCTGCAGAGCGGCTGGCGCCTGACACCAAACCCCAATTGACTGCTGAGGTCACTAGGCTTGGCTGCCAGCCACGGGCGCAGTCCTGCTCGGAGGCCCCGAGCTCTCCAGACGCCAGGCCTGCCCCGGAGCACTGTGCCAACCAGCACAGAGGATACACGGTGAATTTAAACACAGAGCAGGTGGCAAAAACCCACACCCATTTTTAAGATAAAAGATGGGACCCCAGCCTGGCCGGCATGGCTCTGTGGTTGAGCGTCAACCTATGAACCAGGAGGTCATAGTTCCATTCCCAGTCAGGGCACATGCCTGGGTTGGGGCTCAGTTCCCAGTGTGGGGCATGTAGGAGGCAGCCGATCGATGATTCTCTCTCATTATTGTTTCTCTCTCTCTCCCCCTCTCCCTTCCTCTCTGAAATCAATAAAAACATAAAAAGTAAAAAAAATAAAATAAAAGATGGGACTTCAAAGACACCTGCCTGCTGTTGGGCCTTGGAGCCGAGTCCTGGCCCCTCATTGCTCTGCCCCGGGCGGGGCTGGTGTCTCCTGTGGGCTCACTCGTGCCCCAGTCCTTCTAGAACTTGGGCCGTCCAGCTGCAGGGGTCGGCTAGGGTCCCCAGCACCTCCCACTGGGGTTGCTGAGGCAGATGTGTGCTACCCCTGCCGGGCCCTCCCAGGCCCGGGTCTGCGGTCACCTCTTACATATTAACCTGGCCCTGCCGCCCCGCCCCTCAGCTCATAAAGGAGTCCTAGCCCCTTAAAAGCAGAGGCTGTGGTCGGAGGCTTGGCCCTGCATCTGATTTTCCTCTGTCCATTTAAATTCTTTGCATGTTTCAAATCGTGTTTCTTTCTTCCCCACCTCCCTGACTTTCACTCTCACTTAATTTACAAGGAAATGTGCTTTGAACTTGTAACTAGGACGTGGGAGAATAAGCCCCTGCACTCTCGGTAAGCTGACATCCTTCCTTCGCTTTAAACCTCGAATTGCTGACGAACATATATTTTTTCTTTGCTTCTTAAAGAAACAGCAAGATCTAAAAAAGACATCCAAATGCCTAATATAAAAAGTGCTGTCAGGGAAGGGAATTAACAATTATTATTCTTCTCAAAGAAAACATATTCCTTAATTCTTCCGGGATTTGCAGTTTCCGGTGTTGGTGGAAAGCGTGTCTGAGGGGGCAGGTGTGGGTGTCTGCGGGGACCTGTTGTGTTTGTGTGTTTAGTGTCTCGGCCCCCCAACCCCCCAGCTGCGAGCTCTGTGGGTTGGCGCATCGTCCTGATATGCCAAGTTGTAGGTTTGATCTCTGGGCAGGGCACATACAAGAATCAACCAATGAACACAGCAATAAGTGGAACAACCTGATGTTTCTCCCCCCTTCCCATCCTCTCTCTCCCTAAAATTAATAAATTAAAAACATAGTAACCACAAAATGAGTCCTCACCCTGGACAGCAGGAGAAAAGGAGGCCTGGGCTGGGGGCGGACGC
>NW_005355204.1:972486-975722 GCF_000412655.1 Myotis brandtii | reverse complement strand
AGGCACCCGACTGAGCAGCAGGAAACACTACTCAGGAGTCAAAGGTCACGCTGGCTCCCACCAAGTCCTCTGGGGGTGGAGGGAGCCCCGGAAGCGGGCGATGCTCTGTGTGACCGCCCGCCCGGCACCCTTCTGCCCCGGACGCTGAGGCCACCCTGTCCTCAAACTCCCTGGCAGCACACATCCCCCCCCACCCCCCCCAAGCCTCTCACGGCTCCCTCCTCCAGGAGCAAGGCTGCCTGCAGGCTCAGCTGGGGCAGGAAGGGGGCTGCGCTCCTTGCCTGGAGGTGGGCATTTAAAAGCCCGAGTCTCCCCCCAGGCCCCAGCATCCCCTCAGGCAGACAGGCCAGCGACTCATGGTGTCCCCAGGTGTAAAGGCCCCGACAGAAAATCGCTGCAGTTCTTCCCAGAGACAGGGAAGCGCCGGTCAACAACGATGGCGTTGATTCCGATTCGCCAGGGGCTCCAAGTGAAGAGGCCGAGGCACGAACGTCCAAGGACGGGAGCTGTGGCAGCCCCAGCTCGGGTCCTGCTGGGAGGAGCGCCCACCTGCACCCGTCACAGGTCAGACCCGCACGCGCACACGCAACGTCCTGCAAGCGCACTGCGTAGCACAGGCTGCAGATCTGATACTTTTTAAGTTTTTTTAGCAAAACCCTCTTTCTTCAAAGGGGTATTGGTTAAACTATAAAGGAACAAGGTACAGGAGGAGAAAAACCAAAATCTAGCTCCACAGAGCATCTGCACAGGGCGTACCGGGGGATCCGGCACTCCACGCGGTGCCTTCTCCTCGGAGCTTTGCTGAGCGGCTCCTGTGGGCACATCGGTGTTGCAGGGCCTGGGCCAGGTGGGGACACACCAGGAAAGCTACCTGGTGATGGCGCTTAGGAATAGATGGAGGAGTTCCCGATGCTGAGTGATGTGATGGGTGCTGATGGGATGAGACCTGGGGGAGGCAACCTGGCGGACCAGGAGTTACAGGAGGAAGCCCACCTGGGGAAGATCTAGCAGAAACAAAAAGACCAAGTTGGTGCCGGCCGTGACAGCTGAGAGCAGCGTGCGAGGCGGGCACTGGGCCTGTGGACTGTGGCTGTGGCCGATGCAAAGCTGGATGCGTGCAGACTGTGAGCTTGTGGAGGATCAAGCAGGAGGGATCCACGTGGGGCTCCTTGGAGCCCGAGGGAGAGCCTGGATGCCAGGCAGCCCAGGGCCGAGCCCCACAGAGCGTTCGGAGAGCAGAGGGTCAGCCCTTGACCTGTGGGCTGCACAGCCTCCAGCCGCTTCTGTCCACACACATGTGGCCTCCAGCCAGGCCTTCTCTCGGCACCACCTGCAGGGCCCTACCTCTGCTCCTGGGTGTCCACCCGGATTGGTGGGCCAGTGTCCTCGGCCAACAGGATGCTGCCCTCCGGACCTAAGGTCACCCCCACTGCCCCAGTGCCGGCTCCACTGCCAGGACTCTGCCTGGCTTGGGAAGGGCAGGCCAGCTGCAGGAAGGAAGCGCCCCCACGCTGACCTCTCCCCGCATCCCTGCAGAGCTCACTGACAGGCTGTGCCCATTGTCCCAATTCCCCAGCCACTGGCCCCCAAGCTCTGGATGGAAGGGACAGACCCCAGTCCCCTCACTGGGCTCATCTGTGGCCAGCACAGCTCTGTACCCTCCCAGTGCCCACCTGCAGGCCCGTGTGCGAGACCACTGCAGGGCCGAGGGCAGCAACTTCGAACACCTGGATTGGAGTCCCCAGATTACAGCTGTGGCGTGTCCTCACAGCCAGAAGACAAGTGGCTCCTCACTCAGTCTGTCCAAGGGCTGAGCAGGGGCTGATGGAGGCTGAGCAGGGGCTGATGGGGGCTGATGGAGGCTGAGCAGGGGCTGATGGAGGCTGAGCAGGGGCTGATGGGGGCTGATGGAGGCTGAGCAGGGGCTGATGGGGGCTGATGGAGGCTGAGCAGGGGCTGATGGGGGCTGATGGAGGCTGAGCAGGGGCTGATGGGGGCTGATGGAGGCTGAGCAGGGGCTGATGGGGGCTGATGGAGGCTGAGCAGGGGCTGATGGGGGCTGATGGAGGCTGAGCAGGGGCTGATGGGGGCTGATGGAGGCTGAGCAGGGGCTGATGGGGGCTGATGGAGGCTGAGCAGGGGCTGATGGGGGCTGATGGAGGCTGAGCAGGGGCTGATGGGGGCTGATGGAGGCTGAGCAGGGGCTGATGGGGGCTGATGGAGGCTGAGCAGGGGCTGATGGGGGCTGATGGAGGCTGAGCAGGGGCTGACGGGGGATGTCCAGGGGCTAACAGGTGCAGTTGGGAGAGCTGGTTTGTGGCCTCACCAGCCACGTGTCCTGTGAGGTGAAGGGCTGCGCTCCTGGATTACATCCTGGCAGAACTTGGGGTGCCTCACATTTGGGGCAGGAACCTGCAGGAAGGGGGGTCCAGGCTGCATGGTCCTTCTTTGGACTACACTGGGAACGTAGAGGAAAAGGATATGGGGTGCACCCCGGCCGTGGAGACAGGGTGAGGCTTTCTGCTCCATGGGCACCTTCTCCAGGGGACTGGAGACCCGGACACAAGCGGCAGGAAGCTGCACCCCGTGGAGCTCCTCGCACTCAGGGGCAGGAGGGGAAGTTGGTCATCTCAGAGCCTCTTCACACCCGCAGGCAGGGAGGGTTAGTCCTGAGAGTGGGGCTGTGATTACAGGGTGTTTCTCCCCAGCATTGCTAAGGGGCGTGTGCGGAGGAGGAGGTCACCCACTCGAGGACTGAAAGGAGCAGACATCCTCAGACTGGAGAGGGCACATGCATGTGTGCACCTGTGTGTGTGTGCACGTGTGGGCCTGTCTGTGTGTCTGTGTGTTTGTGTGTGTGCACATATCTATCGCAACGTCATCACAAGATGGCCGCCACAAGATGGCCACATGCACAGTGGAGGCGGGGCCCACCGGCTGCTCCATGCGGTGAGGCCTGGGGGTCCTGCAGCTCCACGCAGCACAGAGGAGGCCGGTCCCGGCATCTCTGCCACAATGGGCGGAGGAGGCGAGTCCTGGCAGAGGAGGCTGGTCGTGGCAGGGGAGGGCAGTTGGGGGCGATCAGGCCGGCAGGGGAGGGCAGTTGTGGGCAATCGGGCCGGCATGGGAGGGCAGTTGGGGGCGATCAGGCCAACAGGGGAGGGCAGTTGGGAGCAATCAGGCCAGCAGGGGAGGGCAGTTGGGAGCAATCAGGCCAGCAGGGGAGGGCAGTTGGG
>NW_005355204.1:967070-970851 GCF_000412655.1 Myotis brandtii | reverse complement strand
GGCTGATGGAGGCTGAGCAGGGGCTGATGGGGGCTGATGGAGGCTGAGCAGGGGCTGATGGGGGCTGATGGAGGCTGAGCAGGGGCTGATGGGGGCTGATGGAGGCTGAGCAGGGGCTGATGGGGGCTGATGGAGGCTGAGCAGGGGCTGATGGGGGCTGATGGAGGCTGAGCAGGGGCTGATGGGGGCTGATGGAGGCTGAGCAGGGGCTGATGGGGGCTGATGGAGGCTGAGCAGGGGCTGATGGGGGCTGATGGAGGCTGAGCAGGGGCTGATGGGGGCTGATGGAGGCTGAGCAGGGGCTGATGGGGGCTGATGGAGGCTGAGCAGGGGCTGATGGGGGCTGATGGAGGCTGAGCAGGGGCTGATGGGGGCTGATGGAGGCTGAGCAGGGGCTGATGGGGGCTGATGGAGGCTGAGCAGGGGCTGATGGGGGCTGATGGAGGCTGAGCAGGGGCTGATGGGGGCTGATGGAGGCTGAGCAGGGGCTGATGGGGGCTGATGGAGGCTGAGCAGGGGCTGATGGGGGCTGATGGAGGCTGAGCAGGGGCTGATGGGGGCTGATGGAGGCTGAGCAGGGGCTGATGGGGGCTGATGGAGGCTGAGCAGGGGCTGATGGGGGCTGATGGAGGCTGAGCAGGGGCTGATGGGGGCTGATGGAGGCTGAGCAGGGGCTGATGGGGGCTGATGGAGGCTGAGCAGGGGCTGATGGGGGCTGATGGAGGCTGAGCAGGGGCTGATGGGGGCTGATGGAGGCTGAGCAGGGGCTGATGGGGGCTGATGGAGGCTGAGCAGGGGCTGATGGGGGCTGATGGAGGCTGAGCAGGGGCTGATGGGGGCTGATGGAGGCTGAGCAGGGGCTGATGGGGGCTGATGGAGGCTGAGCAGGGGCTGATGGGGGCTGATGGAGGCTGAGCAGGGGCTGATGGGGGCTGATGGAGGCTGAGCAGGGGCTGATGGGGGCTGATGGAGGCTGAGCAGGGGCTGATGGGGGCTGATGGAGGCTGAGCAGGGGCTGATGGGGGCTGATGGAGGCTGAGCAGGGGCTGATGGGGGCTGATGGAGGCTGAGCAGGGGCTGATGGGGGCTGATGGAGGCTGAGCAGGGGCTGATGGGGGCTGATGGAGGCTGAGCAGGGGCTGATGGGGGCTGATGGAGGCTGAGCAGGGGCTGACGGGGGATGTCCAGGGGCTAACAGGTGCAGTTGGGAGAGCTGGTTTGTGGCCTCACCAGCCACGTGTCCTGTGAGGTGAAGGGCTGCGCTCCTGGATTACATCCTGGCAGAACTTGGGGTGCCTCACATTTGGGGCAGGAACCTGCAGGAAGGGGGGTCCAGGCTGCATGGTCCTTCTTTGGACTACACTGGGAACGTAGAGGAAAAGGATATGGGGTGCACCCCGGCCGTGGAGACAGGGTGAGGCTTTCTGCTCCATGGGCACCTTCTCCAGGGGACTGGAGACCCGGACACAAGCGGCAGGAAGCTGCACCCCGTGGAGCTCCTCGCACTCAGGGGCAGGAGGGGAAGTTGGTCATCTCAGAGCCTCTTCACACCCGCAGGCAGGGAGGGTTAGTCCTGAGAGTGGGGCTGTGATTACAGGGTGTTTCTCCCCAGCATTGCTAAGGGGCGTGTGCGGAGGAGGAGGTCACCCACTCGAGGACTGAAAGGAGCAGACATCCTCAGACTGGAGAGGGCACATGCATGTGTGCACCTGTGTGTGTGTGCACGTGTGGGCCTGTCTGTGTGTCTGTGTGTTTGTGTGTGTGCACATATCTATCGCAACGTCATCACAAGATGGCCGCCACAAGATGGCCACATGCACAGTGGAGGCGGGGCCCACCGGCTGCTCCATGCGGTGAGGCCTGGGGGTCCTGCAGCTCCACGCAGCACAGAGGAGGCCGGTCCCGGCATCTCTGCCACAATGGGCGGAGGAGGCGAGTCCTGGCAGAGGAGGCTGGTCGTGGCAGGGGAGGGCAGTTGGGGGCGATCAGGCCGGCAGGGGAGGGCAGTTGTGGGCAATCGGGCCGGCATGGGAGGGCAGTTGGGGGCGATCAGGCCAACAGGGGAGGGCAGTTGGGGGCGATCAGGCCAACAGGGGAGGGCAGTAGGGGGCGATCAGGCCAACAGGGGAGGGCAGTTGGGGGCGATCAGGCCAACAGGGGAGGGCAGTAGGGGGCGATCAGGCCAACAGGGGAGGGCAGTTGGGGGCGATCAGGCCAACAGGGGAGGGCAGTAGGGGGCGATCAGGCCAACAGGGGAGGGCAGTTGGGGGCGATCAGGCCAACAGGGGAGGGCAGTAGGGGGCGATCAGGCCAACAGGGGAGGGCAGTTGGGGGCGATCAGGCCAACAGGGGAGGGCAGTAGGGGGCGATCAGGCCAACAGGGGAGGGCAGTTGGGGGCGATCAGGCCAACAGGGGAGGGCAGTAGGGGGCGATCAGGCCAACAGGGGAGGGCAGTTGGGGGCGATCAGGCCAACAGGGGAGGGCAGTAGGGGGCGATCAGGCCAACAGGGGAGGGCAGTTGGGGGCGATCAGGCCAACAGGGGAGGGCAGTAGGGGGCGATCAGGCCAACAGGGGAGGGCAGTTGGGGGCGATCAGGCCAACAGGGGAGGGCAGTAGGGGGCGATCAGGCCAACAGGGGAGGGCAGTTGGGGGCGATCAGGCCAACAGGGGAGGGCAGTAGGGGGCGATCAGGCCAACAGGGGAGGGCAGTTGGGGGCGATCAGGCCAACAGGGGAGGGCAGTAGGGGGCGATCAGGCCAACAGGGGAGGGCAGTTGGGGGCGATCAGGCCAACAGGGGAGGGCAGTAGGGGGCGATCAGGCCAACAGGGGAGGGCAGTTGGGGGCGATCAGGCCAACAGGGGAGGGCAGTAGGGGGCGATCAGGCCAACAGGGGAGGGCAGTTGGGGGCGATCAGGCCAACAGGGGAGGGCAGTAGGGGGCGATCAGGCCAACAGGGGAGGGCAGTTGGGGGCGAGGCGGCCAACAGGGGAGGGCAGTAGGGGGCGATCAGGCCAACAGGGGAGGGCAGTTGTGGGTGATCAGGCCGGCAGGGGAGCAAGGTGTCAATCCCCCCCCGCACAAATTTCGTGCACCGGGCCTCTAGTACTAGTATATTGCCTGTATGTGTACATGCTCTTTTGTGTGCATGTGCGCGCACACGTGGGTGAGACACCGCTAGCGACTGTGCAGTCAGACAGACTGGGCTGCTCTGTCCCCGACACAGATGAGAAAGCAGGCGGTGAAGGCATTTGGTCCGAGGGCTCAGGGGTGACACACCGGGGTCTCCCGAGGTGAGAAATCACAGGCTTGTCTTGGCATCTCACACTCTGAATGGCAGGAAGACTCTTCAAAGCAAAGCAGGAGTCAGACCTGGGGTCACAGAAAAGTCCCCCTCAGATCCCTCCCCTTTGCCGCGTGGACGGCTTGGTTCCCTCTGGTGCATCCTACACACTGTCCAGCACAAGCCCACCGCCAGCAGGCCTTCCCCCTCCAGGTCACACCCATCCCACGCTCTCAGGGTTGGCAGTCAGGCGGCTCTGAAGGGTTGGGAAGGTGTGGAGGGTGGTTCTGAAGATGAAACTACAGAGGGTTCCAGGGAAGAGGAACAAGTGGGACCCGAGAAAGGAGTGGAGAAGATAGAAAAGTTTAAAGAGACACAGTAGCCCAGCTTGGTCCTGCACAGCCCTTGGCCACCCAGTCAATGGTCACACATTAGGGTGGCACGATTGCTAGAAGGAAGCTCCCTGTCCCATAGCCCCCACAGCCCTCACAGACCCCC
>NW_005355204.1:961837-965691 GCF_000412655.1 Myotis brandtii | reverse complement strand
TGCCCCTCACAGCCCCCCACAGCCTCGCACAGCCCCCCACAGTCCCACATGGCCCCCCACGGCCTCGCACAGCCCCCCACAGCCCTCCAGAGCCCCCCACAGCCTCGCACAGCCCCACACAGCCCCACAAAGCTGCACAGCACAGCGTCCAGCAGGGGAGCTGCCCAGCCCCAGCCCCAGCCCTGGTTCTGCTCCTGGTCCCGGTCGAGGGGCTGGGCACTCCACAGGACTAGCTGGTCACCCTCGGGGGATGGGGTGGGAGGAAGAAGGGCAGAGGCAGAGCCCACTGGCTCTCGTGAATCACTCCATCTGGGATCAGGGTCTGGGAGGGACAGTTCGGGGTCCCTCTCCTAGAAGTGACGAAGGCCATGGGACGCCCATCCGTTCCTGGGGAGCCCACGTTGGGTGAGACCTGCGCGAAGACCCAACAGCCTCTAGAGTGTGGTCAGAGCCAGAAAAAGACAGGAAGTGCCTCTGCCGGGGCCAGGGGCGCCGGTGACCTTATTTCCCTGCCAGGAACCAGCGGACAGAGCAGAGGGGCCAGAGGTCACAGACGCGGGGACAGGTGGGGGTGCCACAGGGAGCGCCCTCCTCTCAGGTGGCCTCCAGGGACCAGGCAAACTCCCCGTGGTCGTTTAGACGCTGCGGAGAGTGTGCCCAGAGCGACGGGGGCAGGTGAGCTTCGCTTCACGGAGGAGCGGGGCCCTGGGCGAGGCCAGTCCTAATCGCCACACTCCTTCCTGAGTTCAGGCTATGAGACGACTTCCTAGGACATCGGGGCGTTTTGAAGACATTTACAAGATCTTTTTTATATTCTTGAGGGAAACAAAACTGTGGGCACAAGTTAAGTTGCCTTAGAGCTGGTTGAACAGCCAGTGTCCAAATCCACGCCTGAAAGTCCCTCATCGGGCCGGTTCCGTGGGCTCGTCCCAGGTCGGGCCTGCCGACCATCTCATGGCGGACGCAGAGGGACCGTTTGCCACGCGTGCTCAGCAATCAGGGAGTCCTCGGGAGAGGAAAGGCGCCGACGCTGCTCAGGACGCTGTGACCTGTGACGAGGAGGCTGCTCGTGTAACTCAGGGGAAATTAGTGGCACGTGGTTGTCCCCCACTTCACCCGACAGCCTGTCTCCCCGCCCGGGACGTGCGTGTACCCTGCACTGTCCGGCCACTCCTGCAGCTGGGCAGGCCCTCAGCCCCGCAGCCCCGCCCTCCTGTGCTGATTACCTGCCCGTCTCCATCTCCGTCCTGGTCGTTGGGTCAGGACGTTCAGGAGGATGGGGCCCTCTGTCCCGTGGCCCTGCAGGCCGGCCCTGCCACCCATGCTGTGTTGTTTCCTGCATCGGGGTGCTCTCCCCCAGCAGGACCCTGCCGAGACCCCCGAGAGCCAGGTCCTGGTCCGCACAGGTCCCGATCCTCCCCTCCTGGGTTCGCTGGCTCCTAGGGGCCGGGTGGCCACCAGAGGACGGCGAGCTGGCACAGGGAGCTGGAGAGCGGGGGTCCTGAGCCCACGCCCTGGACCTGAGGCAGGTGGTCGCTCATCCTCCCTTCCTGTGACGATTTCACCCCGAAGATGCTCCCTGAGAAACCCCTGAACTCGCCCTCTGCTCCGGCACTGGGGCGCCCAAGTCCCACCGTGTGTCCTCCATCCTGGGAGACGGCGTACCCACGGACTGGCCCTGGCAGGACGTGGCCCCTCAGACCAGCCTGTGACTGGCATCCCAGGATGCCCTGGGGTGCGCCCTGCCGGCCAAGGGCCCGGGCGCACGCACCCTCCCCGTGGCCCTCGCCTGGCCCAGGACTCTGCTGTAGGGATTCCCCGGGCCTTTCCTTTGAAAACTCGGGGTTGGCATCGGTAAAGGAGGAATTGCCTTGTTGTTATTAATAGCTTGAAATCGCCTGGCACCAGGCAGCCTGGAAAAGTGTGAGGTCAGTCTCAGCCAAGCAGGTCTGGGTGGCACAGAGCCTGCGGGGGAGGGGCACGAGGCCCCGCGGATGGGGCTGAGTCGCGCACGCGGACCGCACCCTGGGCAGTGCTGGGCGCCAGGAAAAGTGAAGAGTTGAGGTCTCCACCTAGACTAGAATTTTCAGGGACACCCCTCACTAGGCCGACCCCCTGCTCTGCAGCCTGGGCGCTGCTGGTGCTCCTGCCACCAGGTGGGCCCGGTGTGTGAGCAGGTGACCACACTGCACAGGTGAGCAGGCTGGGGACTCCTTTGTGAGAAGACCGTGGCGGCCGTGAGCTCCCGCCGGGCGGTGAGCGATGTTAACACGTTGCGGACCAGTAGTTTTATTGCTAGCGTCACCCAGTGGCCAGATAAGTTTCTATTGAACGAGTACAAAAAACGTTTTACATAAATGTTAAAGGCACGCTTTAAAATTAAATACCCATTGCATTTTGAAGTGATTTATTACATGCTCTTTTTAAAGTGGGATACGTGTAAAGCACTGTGTACCAGGAAGGAGAATCCTCGTGATCCGTCTGCAATGTGTCAAGTGCTGTGTGAGAGGCTCCTGGAAGGAAAGGGGGTCCCAGAACCCACCCCAGTTTCCTTTCAGGCCCCTCTGCCGCTTTGGAGTAAATGACGATAAAAAACAGAAAATGCGTCGGAACCGACTTTACCTCTGACGGTTTCCTGGTGCCCCTGGAGCCAGAGGCCAGCACAGGTCTGGCCTTGGGGAGGGGCACCGAGCACCACGGAGACACGCTGGGTTTGACACCTGGACCTGGCTCCTGGGGACCCGTGTCCTCGAGGCGCGGCCGCTCACAGGTGCTGAGGCCCCACAGAAGCCCTCGCCCGCCTCCCGCATGCCAGTGTCTGCGGCTCTATCCCCAGGGGGGCGTCACGAGGATTTCACGTGGAGGAGACGACAAGCCCCCTCCCCACCTAACGGGGACGCTGAACGAAGGGGTCAGGCTGGGCAACCCCTCCTGCCCCACATTTCTGTGTTCTGTGATTACCCGCCATGTGGAGGTTGGAGAGGGGAATTCCCTGCAGAGAAAGGCGTGTCTGCCAGGCCGGGCGTGGGGGCTGGGAGCCCCTAATAAACCGCCCACCGTCGCCCTGGCTGGGCCGTGCCGTCTGAGTGTCATGGAAAGAACCAGCCAAACTTCTCTGTGAACCTGTGACTTTCGCTTTGAGCGCAGATCCAGCCCCAGGGACGGCGGGCAGGCCCAGTCCTCCCAGCACCCCAGCCACCAAGGCTCCCACTGGCTGAGGGGAGCCCTAGGAGGTCTACAGAGAACGTATCTCATCTCTTTAAGCCATTGCTGGTGATTAATTCCAAACCAAGGTCCCAGCCTCTGCTTTAGAAAAGGAGGCAGTTTTAAACTGCCATCCGTGGCCGCGGGAGCAGGACAGAGAAACCGATCGCCCGGCGCCCTCTGAAGTTATAAGGCAGCGTCCACCGGTCTCGTGTAGAATGACCCCTCAAGGAGGGCCACTCCCGGGAAACGGCTCCGTGAGCGCCCGGCGTCCGCAGGGCCTGCCCGGGTCCTCAGTGGGTCGGGGTTAGGAGGAGCAGAGCCATCCGGGCCGCCCTAGATGTGAGGAAGTGGGGCCGGACCCACTCCAGCCCCTGGGGCCCGCCTACGCTGAAGGGCAGGAGAAACTCCTAGAATAATAGTTGTAATTTGGGGGAAAATTGAGAATTGTTAAAGTTCTGACAAAGGTATATTAAGCCTCTTTTTGTCATCAAATCAACACAAAAGCCCAGAGGAGGGTCTTGGTTACAAGGATGATTCTAGGAAAATAAGTGACCCACGTGGAGTGGGCTCCGCCCGTCTTACCCTGTGCGTGGGGTCAGCGGGAGGAGGAGAAAGTGGGTCCTCGGCGCCCCCCAGGGAAGCGTGGC
>NW_005355204.1:956946-961777 GCF_000412655.1 Myotis brandtii | reverse complement strand
CACCCTGTCCACGCTGGGCGCCATGCCAGCTCCTCGGTGAAGACGGGCCACGCCCTCCTCCCTCTCCCAGGACCCATCCGCACTGCTCGGTTGGCCTTGGTCTTCACTGCCCAGGGCCAGGCAGGCAAGTGAGCTTTGTCCTCATTCAAAAAACATAGCAAAAAAAAACAGGAAGGGAAGATGGGCAGAGCCCTTCCGCCCAACTCGTGGCCTCCCGCTGAGAAGGGTACAAAGCGCCAAGGGTCTCACCGCCCTGCCCCTGAGCCTGGAAGCGGAGGGTCAGGCACCCACTCCCACGCCCACTCCCACTCTCGGACCCAGTTCTGTCTTCTCTTCAAATGTGAAATTGGGGGTTGCCTATTATTCCATGATTTGCTTAAAACCGGCGATTTTCGGCCGATGTGCTGCAAGAAAGTTTAACACACAGAGTCCCTGACGCCCAGTTGGGGCCCTGACTCCTTTCCCGAAGCTGTTGCCACGGCAGCCACAGCGTCTAGGAGAGGGAACCAGAGCTGCACGGGGCATTGCGGGCGGAAGGCCACAGTGCTGCATGTCACCTGGTGTGCTGCGTGCCTGCTGGTCCTGCGTGTCTGCTGGTGTGCTGCGTGTCTGCTGGTGTGCTGCATGCCTGCTGGCGTGCTGCATGTCTGCTGGCGTGCTGCGTGTCTGATGGTGTGCTGCGTGTCTGCTGGGGTTCTGCGTGCCTGCTGGCGTGCTGCATGCCTGCTGGCATGCTGCGTGCCTGCTGGCGTGCTGCGTGTCTGCTGGTGTGCTGCGTGTCTGCTGGCGTGCTGCGTGTCTGCTGGCGTGCTGCGTGCCTGCTGGCGTGCTGCGTGTCTGCTGGCGTGCTGCGTGCCTGCTGGCGTGCTGCGTGTCTGCTGGCGTGCTGCGTGCCTGCTGGCGTGCTGCGTGTCTGCTGGCGTGCTGCGTGCCTGCTGGCGTGCTGCGTGTCTGCTGGCGTGCTGCGTGCCTGCTGGCGTGCTGCGTGTCTGCTGGCGTGCTGCGTGCCTGCTGGCGTGCTGCGTGTCTGCTGGCGTGCTGCGTGCCTGCTGGCGTGCTGCGTGTCTGCTGGCGTGCTGCGTGCCTGCTGGCGTGCTGCGTGTCTGCTGGCGTGCTGCGTGCCTGCTGGCGTGCTGCGTGTCTGCTGGCGTGCTGCGTGCCTGCTGGCGTGCTGCGTGTCTGCTGGCGTGCTGCGTGCCTGCTGGCGTGCTGCGTGTCTGCTGGCGTGCTGCGTGCCTGCTGGCGTGCTGCGTGTCTGCTGGCGTGCTGCGTGCCTGCTGGCGTGCTGCGTGTCTGCTGGCGTGCTGCGTGCCTGCTGGCGTGCTGCGTGTCTGCTGGCGTGCTGCGTGCCTGCTGGCGTGCTGCGTGTCTGCTGGCGTGCTGCGTGCCTGCTGGCGTGCTGCGTGTCTGCTGGCGTGCTGCGTGCCTGCTGGCGTGCTGCGTGTCTGCTGGCGTGCTGCGTGCCTGCTGGCGTGCTGCGTGTCTGCTGGCGTGCTGCGTGCCTGCTGGCGTGCTGCGTGTCTGCTGGCGTGCTGCGTGCCTGCTGGCGTGCTGCGTGTCTGCTGGCGTGCTGCGTGCCTGCTGGCGTGCTGCGTGTCTGCTGGCGTGCTGCGTGCCTGCTGGCGTGCTGCGTGTCTGCTGGCGTGCTGCGTGCCTGCTGGCGTGCTGCGTGTCTGCTGGCGTGCTGCGTGCCTGCTGGCGTGCTGCGTGTCTGCTGGCGTGCTGCGTGCCTGCTGGCGTGCTGCGTGTCTGCTGGCGTGCTGCGTGCCTGCTGGCGTGCTGCGTGTCTGCTGGCGTGCTGCGTGCCTGCTGGCGTGCTGCGTGTCTGCTGGCGTGCTGCGTGCCTGCTGGCGTGCTGCGTGTCTGCTGGCGTGCTGCGTGCCTGCTGGCGTGCTGCGTGTCTGCTGGCGTGCTGCGTGCCTGCTGGCGTGCTGCGTGTCTGCTGGCGTGCTGCGTGCCTGCTGGCGTGCTGCGTGTCTGCTGGCGTGCTGCGTGCCTGCTGGCGTGCTGCGTGTCTGCTGGCGTGCTGCGTGCCTGCTGGCGTGCTGCGTGTCTGCTGGCGTGCTGCGTGCCTGCTGGCGTGCTGCGTGTCTGCTGGCGTGCTGCGTGCCTGCTGGCGTGCTGCGTGTCTGCTGGCGTGCTGCGTGCCTGCTGGCGTGCTGCGTGTCTGCTGGCGTGCTGCGTGCCTGCTGGCGTGCTGCGTGTCTGCTGGCGTGCTGCGTGCCTGCTGGCGTGCTGCGTGTCTGCTGGCGTGCTGCGTGCCTGCTGGCGTGCTGCGTGTCTGCTGGCGTGCTGCGTGCCTGCTGGCGTGCTGCGTGTCTGCTGGCGTGCTGCGTGCCTGCTGGCGTGCTGCGTGTCTGCTGGCGTGCTGCGTGCCTGCTGGCGTGCTGCGTGTCTGCTGGCGTGCTGCGTGCCTGCTGGCGTGCTGCGTGTCTGCTGGCGTGCTGCGTGCCTGCTGGCGTGCTGCGTGTCTGCTGGCGTGCTGCGTGCCTGCTGGCGTGCTGCGTGTCTGCTGGCGTGCTGCGTGCCTGCTGGCGTGCTGCGTGTCTGCTGGCGTGCTGCGTGCCTGCTGGCGTGCTGCGTGTCTGCTGGCGTGCTGCGTGCCTGCTGGCGTGCTGCGTGTCTGCTGGCGTGCTGCGTGCCTGCTGGCGTGCTGCGTGTCTGCTGGCGTGCTGCGTGCCTGCTGGCGTGCTGCGTGTCTGCTGGCGTGCTGCGTGCCTGCTGGCGTGCTGCGTGTCTGCTGGCGTGCTGCGTGCCTGCTGGCGTGCTGCGTGTCTGCTGGCGTGCTGCGTGCCTGCTGGCGTGCTGCGTGTCTGCTGGCGTGCTGCGTGCCTGCTGGCGTGCTGCGTGTCTGCTGGTGTGCTGCATGCCTGCTGGTGTGCTTTGTGTCTGCTGGTGTGCTGCGGGTCTGCTGGTGTGCTGCGTGTCTGCTGGTGCTGTGTGTCTGCTGGTGTGCTGCGTGTCTGCTGGTGTGCTGCATGTCTGCTGGTCCTGCGTGTCTGCTGGTGTGCTGCATGTCTGCTGGTCCTGCGTGTCTGCTGGTGTGCTGCATGTCTGCTGGTCCTGCGTGTCTGCTGGTGTGCTGCATGTCTGCTGGTCCTGCGTGTCTGCTGGTGTGCTGCATGTCTGCTGGTCCTGCGTGTCTGCTGGTGTGCTGCATGTCTGCTGGTCCTGCGTGTCTGCTGGTGTGCTGCATGTCTGCTGGTCCTGCGTGTCTGCTGGTGTGCTGCATGTCTGCTGGTCCTGCGTGTCTGCTGGTGTGCTGCATGTCTGCTGGTCCTGCGTGTCTGCTGGTGTGCTGCATGTCTGCTGGTCCTGCGTGTCTGCTGGTGTGCTGCATGTCTGCTGGTCCTGCGTGTCTGCTGGTGTGCTGCATGTCTGCTGGTCCTGCGTGTCTGCTGGTGTGCTGCATGTCTGCTGGTCCTGCGTGTCTGCTGGTGTGCTGCATGTCTGCTGGTCCTGCGTGTCTGCTGGTGTGCTGCATGTCTGCTGGTCCTGCGTGTCTGCTGGTGTGCTGCATGTCTGCTGGTCCTGCGTGTCTGCTGGTGTGCTGCATGTCTGCTGGTCCTGCGTGTCTGCTGGTGTGCTGCATGTCTGCTGGTCCTGCGTGTCTGCTGGTGTGCTGCATGTCTGCTGGTCCTGCGTGTCTGCTGGTGTGCTGCATGTCTGCTGGTCCTGCGTGTCTGCTGGTGTGCTGCATGTCTGCTGGTCCTGCGTGTCTGCTGGTGTGCTGCATGTCTGCTGGTCCTGCGTGTCTGCTGGTGTGCTGCATGTCTGCTGGTCCTGCGTGTCTGCTGGTGTGCTGCATGTCTGCTGGTCCTGCGTGTCTGCTGGTGTGCTGCATGTCTGCTGGTCCTGCGTGTCTGCTGGTGTGCTGCATGTCTGCTGGTCCTGCGTGTCTGCTGGTGTGCTGCATGTCTGCTGGTCCTGCGTGTCTGCTGGTGTGCTGCATGTCTGCTGGTCCTGCGTGTCTGCTGGTGTGCTGCATGTCTGCTGGTCCTGCGTGTCTGCTGGTGTGCTGCATGTCTGCTGGTCCTGCGTGTCTGCTGGTGTGCTGCATGTCTGCTGGTCCTGCGTGTCTGCTGGTGTGCTGCATGTCTGCTGGTCCTGCGTGTCTGCTGGTGTGCTGCATGTCTGCTGGTCCTGCGTGTCTGCTGGTGTGCTGCATGTCTGCTGGTCCTGCGTGTCTGCTGGTGTGCTGCATGTCTGCTGGTCCTGCGTGTCTGCTGGTGTGCTGCATGTCTGCTGGTCCTGCGTGTCTGCTGGTGTGCTGCATGTCTGCTGGTCCTGCGTGTCTGCTGGTGTGCTGCATGTCTGCTGGTCCTGCGTGTCTGCTGGTGTGCTGCATGTCTGCTGGTCCTGCGTGTCTGCTGGTGTGCTGCATGTCTGCTGGTCCTGCGTGTCTGCTGGTGTGCTGCATGTCTGCTGGTCCTGCGTGTCTGCTGGTGTGCTGCATGTCTGCTGGTCCTGCGTGTCTGCTGGTGTGCTGCATGTCTGCTGGTCCTGCGTGTCTGCTGGTGTGCTGCATGTCTGCTGGTCCTGCGTGTCTGCTGGTGTGCTGCATGTCTGCTGGTCCTGCGTGTCTGCTGGTGTGCTGCATGTCTGCTGGTCCTGCGTGTCTGCTGGTGTGCTGCATGTCTGCTGGTCCTGCGTGTCTGCTGGTGTGCTGCATGTCTGCTGGTCCTGCGTGTCTGCTGGTGTGCTGCATGTCTGCTGGTGCTGCGTGTCTGCTGGTGCTACGGGTCTGCTGGTGTGCTGGTGTCTGCTGGTATGCTGCAGGTCTGCTGGTGTGCTGCGTGTCTGCTGGTGCTGTGTGTCTGCTGGTGTGCTG
>NW_005355204.1:944861-956534 GCF_000412655.1 Myotis brandtii | reverse complement strand
CTGCGTGTCTGCTGGTGTGCTGCATGCCTGCTGGTGTGCTGTGTGTCTGCTGATGTTCTGCATGTCTGCTGGTTTGCTGCATGCCTGATGGTGTGCTGCATGCCTGCTGCAGTGCTGCATGTCTGCTTGTGCTGCGTGTCTGCTGGTGTGCTGCGTGTCTGCTGGTGCTGTGTGTCTGCTGGTGTGCTGCATGCCTGCTGGTGTGCTGCGTGTCTGCTGGTGCTGCGTGTCTTCTGGTGCTGTGTGTCTGCTGGTGTGCTGCCTGCCTGCTGGTGTGCTGCATGTCTGCTGGTGGGCTGCATGTCTGCTGGTGGGCTGCATGTCTGCTGGTGGGCTGCATGTCTGCTGGTGGGCTGCATGTCTGCTGGTGGGCTGCATGTCTGCTGGTGGGCTGCATGTCTGCTGGTGGGCTGCATGTCTGCTGGTGGGCTGCATGTCTGCTGGTGGGCTGCATGTCTGCTGGTGGGCTGCATGTCTGCTGGTGGGCTGCATGTCTGCTGGTGGGCTGCATGTCTGCTGGTGGGCTGCATGTCTGCTGGTGGGCTGCATGTCTGCTGGTGGGCTGCATGTCTGCTGGTGGGCTGCATGTCTGCTGGTGGGCTGCATGTCTGCTGGTGGGCTGCATGTCTGCTGGTGGGCTGCATGTCTGCTGGTGGGCTGCATGTCTGCTGGTGGGCTGCATGTCTGCTGGTGGGCTGCATGTCTGCTGGTGGGCTGCATGTCTGCTGGTGGGCTGCATGTCTGCTGGTGGGCTGCATGTCTGCTGGTGGGCTGCATGTCTGCTGGTGGGCTGCATGTCTGCTGGTGGGCTGCATGTCTGCTGGTGGGCTGCATGTCTGCTGGTGGGCTGCATGTCTGCTGGTGGGCTGCATGTCTGCTGGTGGGCTGCATGTCTGCTGGTGGGCTGCATGTCTGCTGGTGGGCTGCATGTCTGCTGGTGGGCTGCATGTCTGCTGGTGGGCTGCATGTCTGCTGGTGGGCTGCATGTCTGCTGGTGGGCTGCATGTCTGCTGGTGGGCTGCATGTCTGCTGGTGGGCTGCATGTCTGCTGGTGGGCTGCATGTCTGCTGGTGGGCTGCATGTCTGCTGGTGGGCTGCATGTCTGCTGGTGGGCTGCATGTCTGCTGGTGGGCTGCATGTCTGCTGGTGGGCTGCATGTCTGCTGGTGGGCTGCATGTCTGCTGGTGGGCTGCATGTCTGCTGGTGGGCTGCATGTCTGCTGGTGGGCTGCATGTCTGCTGGTGGGCTGCATGTCTGCTGGTGGGCTGCATGTCTGCTGGTGGGCTGCATGTCTGCTGGTGGGCTGCATGTCTGCTGGTGGGCTGCATGTCTGCTGGTGGGCTGCATGTCTGCTGGTGGGCTGCATGTCTGCTGGTGGGCTGCATGTCTGCTGGTGGGCTGCATGTCTGCTGGTGGGCTGCATGTCTGCTGGTGGGCTGCATGTCTGCTGGTGGGCTGCATGTCTGCTGGTGGGCTGCATGTCTGCTGGTGGGCTGCATGTCTGCTGGTGGGCTGCATGTCTGCTGGTGGGCTGCATGTCTGCTGGTGGGCTGCATGTCTGCTGGTGGGCTGCATGTCTGCTGGTGGGCTGCATGTCTGCTGGTGGGCTGCATGTCTGCTGGTGGGCTGCATGTCTGCTGGTGGGCTGCATGTCTGCTGGTGGGCTGCATGTCTGCTGGTGGGCTGCATGTCTGCTGGTGGGCTGCATGTCTGCTGGTGGGCTGCATGTCTGCTGGTGGGCTGCATGTCTGCTGGTGGGCTGCATGTCTGCTGGTGGGCTGCATGTCTGCTGGTGGGCTGCATGTCTGCTGGTGGGCTGCATGTCTGCTGGTGGGCTGCATGTCTGCTGGTGGGCTGCATGTCTGCTGGTGGGCTGCATGTCTGCTGGTGGGCTGCATGTCTGCTGGTGGGCTGCATGTCTGCTGGTGGGCTGCATGTCTGCTGGTGGGCTGCATGTCTGCTGGTGGGCTGCATGTCTGCTGGTGGGCTGCATGTCTGCTGGTGGGCTGCATGTCTGCTGGTGGGCTGCATGTCTGCTGGTGGGCTGCATGTCTGCTGGTGGGCTGCATGTCTGCTGGTGGGCTGCATGTCTGCTGGTGGGCTGCATGTCTGCTGGTGGGCTGCATGTCTGCTGGTGGGCTGCATGTCTGCTGGTGGGCTGCATGTCTGCTGGTGGGCTGCATGTCTGCTGGTGGGCTGCATGTCTGCTGGTGGGCTGCATGTCTGCTGGTGGGCTGCATGTCTGCTGGTGGGCTGCATGTCTGCTGGTGGGCTGCATGTCTGCTGGTGGGCTGCATGTCTGCTGGTGGGCTGCATGTCTGCTGGTGGGCTGCATGTCTGCTGGTGGGCTGCATGTCTGCTGGTGGGCTGCATGTCTGCTGGTGGGCTGCATGTCTGCTGGTGGGCTGCATGTCTGCTGGTGGGCTGCATGTCTGCTGGTGGGCTGCATGTCTGCTGGTGGGCTGCATGTCTGCTGGTGGGCTGCATGTCTGCTGGTGGGCTGCATGTCTGCTGGTGGGCTGCATGTCTGCTGGTGGGCTGCATGTCTGCTGGTGGGCTGCATGTCTGCTGGTGGGCTGCATGTCTGCTGGTGGGCTGCATGTCTGCTGGTGGGCTGCATGTCTGCTGGTGGGCTGCATGTCTGCTGGTGGGCTGCATGTCTGCTGGTGGGCTGCATGTCTGCTGGTGGGCTGCATGTCTGCTGGTGGGCTGCATGTCTGCTGGTGGGCTGCATGTCTGCTGGTGGGCTGCATGTCTGCTGGTGGGCTGCATGTCTGCTGGTGGGCTGCATGTCTGCTGGTGGGCTGCATGTCTGCTGGTGGGCTGCATGTCTGCTGGTGGGCTGCATGTCTGCTGGTGGGCTGCATGTCTGCTGGTGGGCTGCATGTCTGCTGGTGGGCTGCATGTCTGCTGGTGGGCTGCATGTCTGCTGGTGGGCTGCATGTCTGCTGGTGGGCTGCATGTCTGCTGGTGGGCTGCATGTCTGCTGGTGGGCTGCATGTCTGCTGGTGGGCTGCATGTCTGCTGGTGGGCTGCATGTCTGCTGGTGGGCTGCATGTCTGCTGGTGGGCTGCATGTCTGCTGGTGGGCTGCATGTCTGCTGGTGGGCTGCATGTCTGCTGGTGGGCTGCATGTCTGCTGGTGGGCTGCATGTCTGCTGGTGGGCTGCATGTCTGCTGGTGGGCTGCATGTCTGCTGGTGGGCTGCATGTCTGCTGGTGGGCTGCATGTCTGCTGGTGGGCTGCATGTCTGCTGGTGGGCTGCATGTCTGCTGGTGGGCTGCATGTCTGCTGGTGGGCTGCATGTCTGCTGGTGGGCTGCATGTCTGCTGGTGGGCTGCATGTCTGCTGGTGGGCTGCATGTCTGCTGGTGGGCTGCATGTCTGCTGGTGGGCTGCATGTCTGCTGGTGGGCTGCATGTCTGCTGGTGGGCTGCATGTCTGCTGGTGGGCTGCATGTCTGCTGGTGGGCTGCATGTCTGCTGGTGGGCTGCATGTCTGCTGGTGGGCTGCATGTCTGCTGGTGGGCTGCATGTCTGCTGGTGGGCTGCATGTCTGCTGGTGGGCTGCATGTCTGCTGGTGGGCTGCATGTCTGCTGGTGGGCTGCATGTCTGCTGGTGGGCTGCATGTCTGCTGGTGGGCTGCATGTCTGCTGGTGGGCTGCATGTCTGCTGGTGGGCTGCATGTCTGCTGGTGGGCTGCATGTCTGCTGGTGGGCTGCATGTCTGCTGGTGGGCTGCATGTCTGCTGGTGGGCTGCATGTCTGCTGGTGGGCTGCATGTCTGCTGGTGGGCTGCATGTCTGCTGGTGGGCTGCATGTCTGCTGGTGGGCTGCATGTCTGCTGGTGGGCTGCATGTCTGCTGGTGGGCTGCATGTCTGCTGGTGGGCTGCATGTCTGCTGGTGGGCTGCATGTCTGCTGGTGGGCTGCATGTCTGCTGGTGGGCTGCATGTCTGCTGGTGGGCTGCATGTCTGCTGGTGGGCTGCATGTCTGCTGGTGGGCTGCATGTCTGCTGGTGGGCTGCATGTCTGCTGGTGGGCTGCATGTCTGCTGGTGGGCTGCATGTCTGCTGGTGGGCTGCATGTCTGCTGGTGGGCTGCATGTCTGCTGGTGGGCTGCATGTCTGCTGGTGGGCTGCATGTCTGCTGGTGGGCTGCATGTCTGCTGGTGGGCTGCATGTCTGCTGGTGGGCTGCATGTCTGCTGGTGGGCTGCATGTCTGCTGGTGGGCTGCATGTCTGCTGGTGGGCTGCATGTCTGCTGGTGGGCTGCATGTCTGCTGGTGGGCTGCATGTCTGCTGGTGGGCTGCATGTCTGCTGGTGGGCTGCATGTCTGCTGGTGGGCTGCATGTCTGCTGGTGGGCTGCATGTCTGCTGGTGGGCTGCATGTCTGCTGGTGGGCTGCATGTCTGCTGGTGGGCTGCATGTCTGCTGGTGGGCTGCATGTCTGCTGGTGGGCTGCATGTCTGCTGGTGGGCTGCATGTCTGCTGGTGGGCTGCATGTCTGCTGGTGGGCTGCATGTCTGCTGGTGGGCTGCATGTCTGCTGGTGGGCTGCATGTCTGCTGGTGGGCTGCATGTCTGCTGGTGGGCTGCATGTCTGCTGGTGGGCTGCATGTCTGCTGGTGGGCTGCATGTCTGCTGGTGGGCTGCATGTCTGCTGGTGGGCTGCATGTCTGCTGGTGGGCTGCATGTCTGCTGGTGGGCTGCATGTCTGCTGGTGGGCTGCATGTCTGCTGGTGGGCTGCATGTCTGCTGGTGGGCTGCATGTCTGCTGGTGGGCTGCATGTCTGCTGGTGGGCTGCATGTCTGCTGGTGGGCTGCATGTCTGCTGGTGGGCTGCATGTCTGCTGGTGGGCTGCATGTCTGCTGGTGGGCTGCATGTCTGCTGGTGGGCTGCATGTCTGCTGGTGGGCTGCATGTCTGCTGGTGGGCTGCATGTCTGCTGGTGGGCTGCATGTCTGCTGGTCCTGCGTGCCTGCTGGTGCTGCGTGTCTGCTGGTGCTGCATGCCTGCTGTTGTGCTGCATGCCTGTTTGGTGCTGCAGAAAGCTAGTCATTAGTTTGTGTGCCACAAAGGTTGAAAATCACTAGCTTAAAACACGTAATAATAAAAATAAAGTTAAATAAATAATAACAGTAAAAAATATTTTGTTAATTTAAGTGAAAAATAAAAATGCTTAACAGTGTGGCTGGCTTTCCCAGCTGCAAATGACACAAAACATTGAAATACCCTCAGTGCCACTGTCTCCTCTGTTTGCTTGCTGTTGCAGATGATGCCGGAGTTACTGTTCTCGCCTGGATATGTGCAGTTATGCTGTAACTTTTATAATGAGGTGACAAGACATGGGGGTTTTGCTCATAGAGAATGTGCATTTTCATTGCCAAATTGCCCTCCAGAGGGCCTTTCCCGTTTATGCCCATAAGAGCAGCATATGGAAAAAAGGTAGCATGTTTTTTGCCAATGTGATAGGCGAACTATTGCTTAAGTTTTTTATTTTTAATTGTCACAAAGTCGGACAAGTTTTCATGTACTAATTTCCACCTGCATATCCTCTATGATTTCCCTGAGTCTGTGCTCGTTTTTCTTGTATTTTTTCCTTACTGATTTGTGGGAGCCATTTGTATATTGGAAGTACTAACCTTTTAAGTTGTCTGGGCTTTAAAAATCGCTTAGAATTTGTGATGATCTGGTTGCCAGATAAACATGCGTTTCCTGTTTCCTTCTGATCACTCGTGGTCCAGTCTTTACGTTTAGGTCTGGCTTTCATGTGGGGCCTGGTAGGGTGGCGTCCCACTTCCCAGGTGAATTTATTTGTCCTTTACCAGCAGCAGGAGGGGCCCTCACTCCCTCAACACCGTTTGGCCGGCGCAGCCTCCGACAGCCCACTCCCCTCGCCGCCAGCCTGAGGCCACCTGAGTGGCATCAGATAGTTTATATCCACAGGAAGCTGCTTGTCCTCCGTCCCCAATATCTGGGCTCCTGAATCTCATTCTTCCCAGACCTCAATCCAGACGGTCTTTAAACCAAATTCTCAAGTCAACACCTATGCACATGTTTGCACACACACACACACACACACACACACACACACACAGACACACTGTGACACATCATGCTCACGTGATTGCGTAGACCCCTCGTCACCTGCTCTCCTCTGATTCCGCTCCTTTATTTGTAATCCTCATCCCACTGATTTTAGGGAGAAAGGAAGGAAGAGAGAAACACCGACGGCTGCCTCTCATAGGCGCCTCCACAGGGAACAGACCCACGCCCCAGGCCTGTGCCCTGACCAGCAATGGAATCCACAACCTCGCGGTGGCAGTGGTGCTGGGCGCGGGCGCCTCTCCAGCCTGTCTTCTCATCTACGTTGAGAATATTAACAGGAACGACCTCCGGAGAATATTGAGGCCGTTTATGAGGGGAGCGTGCCAAGTGCTTAGCAGCGTGCCTGGCAGGCACGGCGTGGGTGTCCAACACGGAATCGTTCAGCTTGGTCAGGACTGTCTCTGTCCATCGGAATCCAACTTATCTGCAAGGCATGGAGTTTCCCCAAGTCTCCTCAGAGGGAATTCCCCACCCCCTGTCTCTCTGTCTCTCTCCCTGTCTCTGTCTCTCTCTGTCGCTCTGTCTCTGTCATGCCTTGGTCACAGCCTGTGGGGCAGGGCCTCTGTGAATCCAGCTCAGCACCCTGCCAGGCACCTAGTGAGTGGCCGTGGATTGAGGTGGGAAGGTGGCCCTCCCATGGCCTAGCTGTGGCGGTGGAACGTGTTGGTGAGGAGGGACACGGGCAGGTGAGACCGAGGGTGACATCCCAGTGGCCTGTCTGTGGCTGCGTAACAAACTGTCCTGAAGCCCAGGCTCCCGGAACAGCCGTTTTGTCACAGATCTGTGGTCTGGGCAGGGATGGTGCGATGGTTCCCAGGCGGCTCATTCTCACGCCGACACCTGGGGCTGGTTGGCTGGGAGCTTGGCCAGGCTGCGGGCCTCAGCCTCAGGCCCATCGTACGGCACCTCCTTGCAGAGTGGCGGCCAGGGCCCCAGAGCAGCAGTCCCGGGAGATGGTGGGTGTCTCCCCCGCTGGGCCAGCAGGCACACGCACCCCTCGGCAGGTGTGTCCGGCGGCGGGTCACTGTAGCTGGGCGGGGCCACCTTCGGGGCACAGGGAAGCACTTGGGAGAACGTGCTTTCTGGGTCATTGGGAAGCTCCCCCACGCTGAGCCGCAGGATTTAATCCTCACCTGAGGGTATTTTCCCACTGCTTAGAGAGAATGGAAGGGAGGGAGGAGAAAGGAGGCAGACCAGAGAAACATCGATGTGAGAGAGATACATAGACTGGTTGCCTCCCACATGTGCCCCAACCAGGGCCAGGATCAAACCTACAATCCAGGTATGTGCCCTTGGCCAGAAACTGAACCCTCAACCCTTCAGTGTGCTGGCTGATGCTCTAACCACTGAACCACCGGCCAGGGCTTGGACTGCACAACTTTTTAATAGAAATATCTGCCCGAGGAGAGAGCCGGAGCACGCATTTGGAAAGCTCACGGCGCCATCATTTCATTACAGGAAATGAGAGAAATCAGCTCTCGCCTTCAGAATCCCATGTCTTCTGGGGCAGAGCCCACAATAGCGGGAACCTCTGAGTCAGCCACGCGGGTGGGGGTCGGGAGGGGCGCTGAGACCTTCTGCGGAAACACTGGCCAGGAGCTTGGTTTCTGTGTGTGTGGCTGAGAGGAACACACAGTCACGTGGTCACCGATGCTGGGCCTGCCCCGGCCTGGGACTGACCCGCAGGATCCTCCCGTCGTGTCCTGTCTGCACACTCTCCGAAGCTGAGCACAGCCCCAGGATGCTTCTGAAGAAAATCTATGGACTAAACAAATACAGTGAAGGCACCAGAGCGTCACCTCTAAGTTACATGCAGAGTGCAGGCAGTAGAAAGAGTGGTTTTTTTCTTCTACTCCCACCCCCCAGCACATGCCCTCACCCGCCTGGTGTCTGTGTCCATGGGTTATGCTAATATGCGTGCATACAAGTCCTTTGGTTGATCTCCCCCACCCCGACCCTCCCCTGCCTTCCCTCTGAGGTTTGACGGTCTGTTCGATGTTTCTCTATCTCTGGCTCTATTTTTGTTCATCAGTTTATATTGTTCATTAAATTCCACAAATGAGTGAGATCATGTGATATTTTTCTTTCACTGACTGGCTTATTTCGCTTAGGATAATGCACTCCAGGTCCATCCACGCTGTTGCAAATAGTAAGAGTTCCTTCTTTTTACAGCAGCATAGTATTCCATCGTGTAGATGTACCACAGTTTTCTAATCCACTCATGGATGGACACTTAATTCCTAGAAGTGGGATCACAGGGTCAAATGGGAGTTCCATGTTTTGTTTTTTGAGGAAACTCCATACTGTCTTCCATAGTGGCTGCACCAGTCTGCATTCCCACCAGCAGTGCACAAGTGTTCCTTTTTCTCCACATCCTCTCCAGCACTTGTCGTTTGTTGATGATAGCTATTCTGACAGGTGTGAGATGGTACCTCATTGTTGTTTTGATTTGCATCTCTCGGATGATTAGTGACTTTGAGCATGTTTTCATATGTCTCTTGGCTTTCTGAATGTCCTCTTTTGAAAAGTGTCTATTTAGGTCCTTTGCCCATTTTTTGATTGGATTGTTTATCTTCCTTTTGTTAAGTTGTATGAGTTCCCTATAAATGTTGGAGATTTAACCCTTATTGATGATAACATTGGCAAATATGTTCTCCCATGCAGTGGGCTTTCTTGTTGTTTTGTTGATGATTTCTTTTGCTGTGCAGAAGCTTTTTATTTTGATGTAGTCCCATTTGTTTATTTTCTCCTTAGTTTCCATTGTCCTAGGAGTTGTATCGGTGAAGATACTGCTTTGGTATATGTCTGATGTTTTGCTGCCTATGGATTCTTCTAAGATTTTTATGGTTTCCCATCTTACGTTTAAGTTCTTTATCCATTTTGAGTTTATTTTTGTGTATGGTTTAAGTTGGTGGTCTAGTTTCTTTTTTTTTGCAAGTATCTGTCCAATTTTCCAAACACCATTTATTGAAGAGACTGTCTTGACTCCATTGCATGCTCTTGCCTCCTTTTGTCAAATATTAAGTATAATGGCTTGGGTCGATTTCTGGGTTTCTGTTCTGTTCCATTGATCTATATGCCGGATCTTGTGCCAGTACCAGGCAGTTTTGAGAACCGTGGCTTTGTAACATAGCTTGATATCAGGTATTGTGATCCCTCCAACTTTGTTCTTCTCAGGATCGCTGCAGCTATTCGGGGTCTTTTTTTATTCCATATGAATTTTTGGAGAGTTTGTTCTAGGTCTGTGAAATATGTCATTGGTATTTTAATGGGGATTGCATTGAATCTATAGATTGCTTTGGGTAGTATGGACATTGTAATGATGTTGATTCTACCAATCCATGAACATGGTGTATTCTTCCATTTGTTTACATCTTCCTCTATCTCTTTTTTCAGTGTCCTGTAATTTTCTGAGTACAAGTCCTTTACCTCCTTAGTTAAGTTTATTCCTAGGTATCTTAATTTTTTTGTTGCAATGGTAAATGGAATTGTTTATTTAATTTCTCTTTCTGTAAGTTCATTATTGGTGTATAAAAAAGCCATAGATTTCTGGGTGTTAATTTTGAGAAAGACTTTTTAAGTTGCCAAACTTTTTATTTTATTTTATTTATTGATATTTTTAGAGAGAGAGAGAGAGAGAGAGAGAGAGAGAGAGAGAGAAGCATCAATTTGCTGTTCTACTTATTGATGCATTCATTGGTTGATTCTTGTATGTGCCCTGGCCAGGATCGAACCCGAAACCTCGGTGTATTGGGAGGATGCTCTAACCTAGTGAGCTACCTGGCCAGGTGAGTTGCTAAACATTTTCCCCAAAAGTAAAGCCACAAGCTGCAGCGCGCAGCCTGCACAGACCCAGGCCTCGGGGGGCTGTTTTAAATGCGCTCTCTGAAGGTGACTCATCTTCCCATCCCTTCAAGCTCAGTGCCCGGCTCAGATGTGGGCAGACGGCCTCCCGGCAGCAGCTTGGCCCCCACCCACCACGGGGTGTCTGCCTGTCCACCTTTCTGGGACCCGCAGTGCACCCCACAGGAAGGGCCAGAACGGCCCAGGACCACGGAGCCGCTGATGGGGGCAGGGGGCCTCCGCAGGTCCAGTGTCTGTGGGCCATGGGGGTGCAGGCACCACCCCCAAAGCAGCAGGAACCACTGCAGGGTGAGCTGGAGGCAGCACAGGGGTAGGGTTCCCCCTGTCTGGCTGGTGGTGGTCAGAATCATCGGGGCGGGGGGGGCAGGCTCCTGGGGTCTCCACAGGGTCCGGTGAACTTGTTGTAGCAGCGAGAATTCGAGATGCGGGGTCTTCAGGGCCTGGGGGCGGGAGGCAGGAGAGGGGACCTCAGCTCCCACAGCCCTGAAGGGGGACAGAAGTCCAAGGAGAGGTGTTAGTGTTTACAGAACGGAGGCCGAAGCCATGCTTTTGCGCCCACGTCTGCTGAGGACTCGGGACCCAGACTGTCCTTGCCCGGCCCTCGTGGGGCTGCGGCAGGAAGCTCCCTCGCCTTTGCAATTGTGTGTTCACTTCCTGATGTTGTGATACGCAGTGGAACTGACAGTCTCCATATTTGCTGAGTCATCCATCCCCTGACACCCCAAACTCAGCACAAGGTCTTCAACCTAGGGGAGGGGTGGGGTGGGAACGGAGCTGAGGGGTGGTGGGGAGCTAAGGGGGGGAGGTAGCTGAGGAGTGTGGTGGGGTGGGGCGGGGATCCCGGTGGCCGCCTGCTGCCCACCAGCCAGTGGCTCACCAGCGTGGCCCCACAGATTAGCAGTAATTAAACTGTGAAATCGGACCAGCGCCCGGAGCCCGGATGCCGTGCCAGGCTGTCAGGAGGGGTCTCGGGGGACAAATAACTGCCAAGCCCGCGCCCCCCTTGGCACGGGTGCGGGGCAGAATAATGAGCCGTTCAGCCTCCTCTGGGTGGACGGCGGGCAGCAGCTTTCTGCGTTGCCATAGTGACGACAGGCCCGGCTCTGGTTAATGAAGACGGTCGTGAAAAATTATGCCAATGTTAAGGCCACTGCTTGTGAGCGATGGCACAGGGGCCTCCCGCCCGGCGCGCCATGACAATGGGGAGGTGACGGGATCCGGGATGCGCTGACAATGGGCAGAGGGGCCGGCGCCTGACTCAGGACATGGGTGGCGAGTGGTTTCTCCCTGTGGCTTTGCTCCCTGAACCCTCGGGGGTGCCCACCGCCTCGGGTCGCTTCTCCTTGCTTCCTGAGGAGACACCCTCAGCGAGGGAACGAGCTGAAGGAAATCACTGCTGATCGTCTCCAGGTGATTGCTCTGTGGGTGACCTTAGTAGCTTATTTGTTTAAAACTGCTTTTCTCTCTTGACTGAAATTTTGGAGAAAGGTGGCTGCCCCTCCTGGCGCGTGGGCCCCGAGTGTCTCCGTGGACACGGTGCCTGGCCCCCAGCGGGGCCGGTGGGTCAGAGCATGAGCCCTGCCTCTCTCCACGGCTCAGGCTGCACAGCCAGGGCCCCAAGGAGCCGTGTGGCGTGGCCGACAGGGTCTCCCTGGGCCCTGCCCCATCTCCCCGATCCGCACTGGAAGCCCCGCAACTTAGCG
>NW_005355204.1:943443-944602 GCF_000412655.1 Myotis brandtii | reverse complement strand
CCGCGACAGCGCTGCCCACAGCGCACACGGGCTCCGGAGGCTGCTCCGCGGGGTCGGGCTCCCCGTCACTGCGGAAAGGAAGGCGGTTTCCCCGGGAAGCAGACGGGGGACGCTCAGTCGAATGTCTCACCACAAACGCTGGGGAGAATGCGTGCAGGGAGAGTGGCCGGGTGAGGATTCGGCAAGCAACACCCAGAACGGGTGCCGGACAACAGAGGCGGCTCAGGCCTGGGGCACCAGGCCCCCCGACCTCCCACACCCCCTGAGCTCCTTCCCCTTCAGTGCACATGGCGATAGCACTACATTCCGGCTGCACAGAGCCCCGTGGGCAGGAGAGAGCTGGGGCCAGGGTGGGTGAGGGGATGTGGGCGCTGTGGTTTCTCTGAGGACGGGGTGGGGTTGTGAACCCCGGGTTGTGCCCGGGGTGACCCGCACACCCCAAGCATAGCTTGGGTGCCAGGGAACACACCCCCGGGACCTGCGAGGCACCTACACCACAGCCTCCCAGCCAACCACGAGGCCCTCCCTCCCCCAGGCCTGCAGGGCAGTGGCTGCTGGGCCCCCCAGATGGTGCCCAAGGCCTGCTCCTCCCCTAGCCGTCAATTGGGGACCACGGGGCCCCCTCCTTCCCTGCACAGACCTAGCCTTCGCGTGGCTCCTGGCCTTCCTGCCTCCGCAGACCCTTGCATGGGACCATGTGGGAGGAGGACCCGCCACAGCCTAAGGAAGGAGAGGTGGCCAGGGAGGCACGGGAAGGCTTTAGTCTGCAGGCCAGCAACCTCCACGCAGGGCAGTGTGCCGGCCCCCCTGTGCAGCCCGAGGTTCAGGCAGCATGTGGGGGACCCAGCCCCGAGGAGCCTCAGGAGCCATTGCCGAAGGGAGCCCAGGGATGGACCCTGCTCTGCCTGAGGAGTGTGCTCCGGGTGGTGGGGCCGTGGCCTCCGGCCAGCTCCTCTCTCGTCTCAGAGCTCTGAGAGCAAGCATCCGCCATCACCGTTACCTCCATGCCCTAATGCACCAGGACAGGGGCCACACTGGGCAGTCATGGGGAGGGTGTCACTGCAGGGATGTCTGAGGGGACATTGGCCACGTCCTGGAACCCCCACCACCACACACACACACACACTCACACACTCACACACACTCATACACACACTGA
>NW_005355204.1:940276-942926 GCF_000412655.1 Myotis brandtii | reverse complement strand
ACACACACACTCACACACACACTCACACACACACTCACACACATATACACACACACTGACACACACAAACTCACACTCACACACACTAACACACTCACACACACATTCACACACACAAACTAACACACACACTCACACACATATTCACACACTCACACACACATACATACACACACATACATACACATTCATACACACACTGACACACAATACACACACAAACACACACTCACACACACACATTCACACACACATACTCACATACACACACACGCATACACACAGTCACACACACACATACTCACATATATACACACACACTCACACACACATATACACACTCACTCATACACACACACTAACACACACACTCACACACATTCACACACACACACACACTCACACAGTCAGTCACACACACACACACATACTCACACACACACACTCTCACACACACTCTCACACACACTCACACACACACACACACAGCCACACACTCATACACAGCCACACACTCACACACACACACATACACACACACACACTCACACACACACTCTCACACACACACTCACACACAGCCACACACACACACTCACACACTCTCACACACACACACACACAGCCACACACACTCACACTCACACACTCACCCACAGCCACACACACACACACACACACACACACTCACACACACGCTCACACACACGCTCACATACACACTCACATACACACACACTCACACACACACACACTCACACACTCACACACACTGCTCACTAGTCACTTATTTGGTCCCTTAAGATTTTTCCAAACTCCAGAGGCCGCTCCTTCCCAGGGAGGCCGGACGTTAGATTCAGGGCATCCCCATTCTGCAGGAGCAGCACCAGGGCCCCAGCACCACCCCGCACACTGGTCACCAGCCTCTCCTCTTAGCTTTGGTGTCTCTTCCCTGGAAACAGCACAGTCAGGCGCTGAAGGACAGGCAGGCAGGATTGGGGGCAGAGGACTGGCTGGTGCGTGGCTCTGGGGAGCATCCGGCCGCCGTGGCCTGGGAGCTGAGTCTTGAGCACATCAGAGCCTCTTGGGTCAGGAACTTGGCCGGAACCTCGCACAGCGGTTTCCAGCAGGACTGGGAGTCTCGGTGGCCGGAAGCGCTACGTGGTCCCATGCAGACACAGCAGGTGCCTCCTCTCTCTCTGTCCCCTTCCCTTCCTCCTGCCACCTCCAAGCCAGACCGCTCACTGTAGAAAGGGTGTGTGGGGTGTGCCCGGGCCCCCACTCTGATGCCCAGGCAGGCGGGCTCCCTCCTGTGAGCCGGAGCCGCTCCCTGAGACAGTCAGGGGAGAGGAGGGAACTGCCCTCAGCACCATCCCGTCTGGTCAGCAGCCGCAATGTCACCCTTGCAGGGACCTCCGACGGCCTTCTCCTCAGGCAGCGGCCGGGCTCAGCAACCACCACTGAGCGCCTGGCACCCCGTGCGTGATGCCTGGCAGCTAGACTGTGTCTGACGGCGCTTCCATTCAGAAATAATGCACGCCACCCTCGGTGCTCCTGGGTGGACCCCTCCCTCGCTGGCTGCCCCCTGCCGGGTGCAGCTCACACAGACTGGAATCCAGCCTCACTCTGCCCTGACCACCCCATGCCCCACCCCAGGGTGGCCCTGTGCATGTCAGGACATCTCCATCTGCAATTTGTAACCAGGAAAGAAATCTATTTCTCAGCGTGGCACTTGCACACAACCCCAGCCCATTAATGGACACTGTGGCCTCTCCCCTCACACCGGCCCGCCACCTGCCCCACAGGCCGATGCTGTTCCCAGAGGGCAGGATGCTACTGGCCATCCTTACTTTCGGGAGCCTCTGGCCCAGGAGCCCTTTCCGTGCCGACGGAGACTGGCTGGAACCTCCCGGCCTGAGGTGAGCCTGGCGGCAGGCAGGACAGGCAGACGCCCGCCCAGCCCGGCACCACCACCGGGGTCTCTGTACGTTGCATTCCGTTTGGTCTGCTCGTCTCCGAGACTCAGTAGACCTCGGTTCCAGCTACTTCCGTGTAAGTGCCCGGGACAGGGGCCTGGTGCAGGGGGGAGGCTGCGGGCTGGGGTTTGGTACTGGTTTTAATTGCCAAACCCATATTCAAAAGAAACAGAGACACACCCCGTGAATGTCCCAGCCACAGGGGAGGGTGAAGTCCAGGCCCGCCCGCCTCCCCGCCTCCCCGCCATCTCCCGCCCCGTGCGGTCCAGGGGCACCAAGGGTGGCTGGGTCCGCAGCACCGAGGGAGCCGGGGTCAGGGAGCCACGAAGCCTTCTCAGCGGGCAGTGCTTCTCGCCCAGGGGCTGGCCGCAGGCCTCACTGCGAACACCGTGACTTCCTCTCCTGCACTCGGGACCCATCAGCAGGCAGGAGCCCTCAGGCCTGTCCGAGCTCAGCGCTCAGGGGGGCCTGGGTGTGCCTCCCCAGCAGACACAGCGGTGCCTCCTCTCTCTCCGTCCGGGGAGCCCGGGTGGGGAGCAGATGGCCTGGCCATGGCCATTCAGCAAGTAAACGTGGGGAATGTGGGTCTGGCTCCTCCCAGACTCACGTCCTTTCTCTGCCAAGCTCGGCCGGCCAGAGGGCATCATGACAATGAGCCAGCGGGCAGTGTGGTC
>NW_005355204.1:939367-940112 GCF_000412655.1 Myotis brandtii | reverse complement strand
GCGGGCTCCTGTGCCTCAGCACCCGGAGGTGGGGATGCCCACACCCTACCGCCTGCCCCTGTGCACGGAAGGGCTGGATGTGTCACCTTTTCATGACCCTGAGTCCCACCTGAGATTTCCCTGAGAGGCTTTGGACCCCGGAGCCCCAGCCCCCAACAGGCCCCTCTGATCTGACCACATGGGCATCCTGGGTCCAGCGGAACCAGCTCCAAATTCCAGTCACGGCGGAGTGGCTGAGCCCCGCCCACTCTGCCGCTCACCTCAGTGTCCACTCTGAATCCCACTAGTGGGTCACCTTTCCCACTAACACCCAGGGCCACAGCTGCCAGGGGTCCACACGCGTGTGGCCACACACAGAAGCCCACCTGCTGCCCCCGCTAACCCCCTGAGGGGCCCGAGCGCCCAGGGCAGGTCACAGCAGGGGCACGGTGCCCACCGCCCTCACAGCTCATCTCCCCACAGGGACCCCTGGGCCCGCACCTGCCCAGGGCTGGGACGGGGATGTAGAAACGCGTTTCCTAAGCACCTGTCGTGACCATAGGGTCACTGCTGACTGGGAGACGAGGTGAAGGTCCCGCGTGCTTATTCCCAGCAGGTGAACGGGATCCGCCCCATACGGTTCCCTCCCCCAGGGCAGTGCTCAGAGACACAGCCTGGCCTATGGGGGAATGGCAGGCCAGCCGCCAGCTCCCGAGGCCGCAGGGGCCACCATTCACCTCCCTCCACCACCCCCTCCAGCTGCCGA
>NW_005355204.1:936104-939312 GCF_000412655.1 Myotis brandtii | reverse complement strand
GGTCTTAAAGGGGCGGTTGGGGGGCCAGGCTCCTCACCCCGCAGATGAGTTCCAGGGCACCCGGGGGGGAGGGGAGGGGAGGGCTGAGGGACAGAGGAGAAGGATCTGGGCTAGGGGGCCGTGTCCAGGGCCTCCCAGGTTCTGCCACGACCCTATGGGCTCTTGCGTTCCTGCCTCCCCTTCTGTCCCCTGCGGGGTCCTGGCTGCGTCACTCCCGGGGCTTTCTGGTCTCTAAGTCCTAGTTCCCCTCCGGCAGGGACAGCACCGGGCCCAGCCCACCGGTGTGGCAGAGTGGACACCGAGGTGAGCGGCGGAGTGGGCGGGGCTCAGCCAGCTCCCGGCCGTGACTGCCAGGAGCCAGGGAGGTGCTTGTCCCCTGGCACCCAGCACCGCCCTGAGCAGGCTGTGCTGGCGCCGTGTGGCGCTCATGGCAGAGTCGCCCTGGAAATCGTGGCCAGTGCTTCATTCAGTCGGGACACAGGAAACTCTAAATTACCTTAAGAGCGATGCTCACTACGTCCTGACCACCGTTCCAGGGAAAAGCAGGTGCCCTTTGTCCCTCTTAACTGGGGGCCATGGAATTGGAACAGGGACCCCGGGGCCCTGAGGGGGAGGCGGAAGGCCTTTCGGGGCATCTGTGCTCCAGAGGTGCTGGCCAGCAGGGAGTCCGCGAGGCCAAAATTGGGGTGACTCAGTTTGCCAGCCTCCCGCAGAGCACAGTCCCCGCAGGCCGACTGCTGCAGGGAACCTGTGGGAAGATAAAAGCAGCGAGAGTCGCCCCGGCGGACGGCTCAGTCGGTTGCAGTGCCGTCCCGGACACCTGCAGGCTGTGGGTCGGTTCCCGGTCAGGACACACACCCAAGTTGCAGGCTGAATCCTCGGTCGGGGCGAGTATGGGAGGCACCAATGGACGTTTCTCTCTCACTCTAATATCAATAAGAACATATCCTGGGGTGAGGACTGAATAAAAAACCAGGGAGAGATGTACATGTGCGCTGAGGCTCCGGAACTGCCTGTGAAATTGACTTTTCAATCAATGAGCGGAGGACACAGCTGGGCCCAGGGCCTCCGCTGACTGGTGTTTGTCTGAGACGCCGGGGTCTTGCTTGCAAAGGTTTCTTCTCGCTGAGAAGGCCGCTGCCCTGGGACCCCCACCGCCTGGGCAAAGAGCGCCAAAGCCACAGCCTCTTTATTCTACCCTTTGAAAATGTCACGTCCCCCACCCGCGTGCAGGGGGACGCTGCCCCCGCCACGGCCACGCACCTAGCCTGGTGCTGGAGGGCTGTTGGCTCTGGTTTTCTCTCGGGGGGAGGGGGCCGGGGGGCCGGCGGCCGGGGCTGCATGGGAAGCAGGGAAAATAGCACCCTGTGCACGACACAGGACCCGAGGCCACCATCCCGGCCCAGGCTCTCCCTCCCGGAGCACCGGCCGGCTCCATCTGTCTCCGTCAGCTCGGCCCGAGGGCAGGGGCCTCCGAGGCCTGTGCTTGCCCTCGGCATCTCTCCCTCGTCTTCAGAGGACACCAGTCCTAGCAGACAGGGCCCACCCTTAGGACATGGAGACTTCATTATCTCCAGACAGTCACGTAGGTGGGTAGGGCCTCAGCACACCGATTTGGGGGACACAGTTTAGTCTGTAATACCACCTACAACGGCACGGCCAGAGGGAGAGCCTGCACTGCCCAGCGTCGAGCCTGGGACACGCTGAGGGTCCACTTCCTCTAGCAGAGGGGGGGCGGGACTGACCAGGAGGGGCCCTCGCGCTCAGTGGGATCCCGGGGCCCCTCACACTTAGCAGAACCGTGTGACCCTCTCACACTTAGCAGAACCGTGTGATCCCCTCACACTTAGCAGAACCGTGTGATCCCCTCACACTTAGCAGAACCGTGCGACCCCCTCACACTTAGCAGAACCGTGTGATCCCCTCACACTTAGCAGAACCGTGTGATCCCCTCACACTTAGCAGAACCGTGTGATCCCCTCACACTTAGCAGAACCGTGTGGCCCCCTCACACTTAGCAGAACCGTGTGGCCCCATGCACCGCCCACGGACAGAGGAAGCACCGCGCAGTCGCAATGGCTGGGGTATCCACACTGCAGCTGGGACGCCTCTCCCTTCACGGTGGGAACAGGGTGCGGTGTTGCCCAAGAGTTCCATGTGGCCCCCACGCCCACAGCGGCACAGGACCGGCTGCAATGCCCAGGCGCTGGGTCGCTGGGCCTGCCTCTGCCCAGCTGGCCTCTCAGTCCATGTTCTTCATCCACGGTGGGTGGCGGGGGTGTGACCGGCCCGGTGGCTCTCGGTCACTGCACAGCCAGGGGAGTGGGCGGTGCCCAGATGCCAGCTGGGAGTGAGGGAGGGCAGAGCATCTACTCGGGAGTGTCGTACGATCGCTGCTCAGCCACCAGGATGATGCTGAGATAGCTGCTCACAGTGGGGCTGGAAGGCGTTGGGGTGCATTTGCCTCCCTCCTTCCTCGTTGGGAACCCAAGGAGCTGAAGTCGTGGCAAAGGTGTACCTACTGCGCGCAATACCGTGCGCCTGTGCTGACATGAGAAGCGAAGCTAGTGACATGGTGTCGCTGTCTCCAAGGAGCTCCTGCATCCACTCAGTCATTCCGCCGACCAGTGTCCTCGCCGCGTGCGGGTGCGGCTTCGTGGCCCCACAGGCCACACTGCAGGGGAGCAGCGTGTCCAGGGGCCACGCGGCCCTGGTGTTCTCACTGGGCTCAGCGGGTGGGCAGGGCCCCTCCCGGGGCAGCGGCTGCGGGCTCGTGGGCGCAGAATGGAGTGACAGCTGCGTGTGTCTGGAAGGGCTTTCTGGGCGGGACGCCCTGCGATGGTCAGCGCCGTGATGGCGGCGTCACAGGCCAGCCTGTGAGCTCAGGAGCAGAGGCCACAGGGGCTGCATTTCAACAGGACGACCCGTGGAGGTGGGGCCCGCTCAGGCAGGACTGGGCAAGGCCCGCCTCCAGGTCCACGGGAGGGGTGGGGGGGCGGTGTCCAGGGCATGTCGAGAGCAGCGACACAGCCACTGAGTGGTTTTAGCTCAAAAAGTCACATGAGTAGACAGCCCCGGGTCGCCTGGGTGAGGACTGAGGCCCCTGTGGTGGAGGTCGCCTCACCTCCACCGCCTCAGCTACCCGCCGCCCGGAAACTTCCGAGAGCAGGGCCGTGACCGAGGGGTCACCCCAGCCTGCTCCCCAGGG
>NW_005355204.1:933650-935599 GCF_000412655.1 Myotis brandtii | reverse complement strand
CGCCACAGGCCAGGCATGAAGGAGATGCTGGGGCAGAAAGAGCACCTTTCCCCAGTCAGCTGTGCCCTCGCCTGGCCTCGGTGCTGCTCGGGTGCTGGGTGCCGTCTGAGGGGCTGCTTCCTTGAGGAACACTCCCTGGTGACTGCTGGGTCCCAGGAACCACACGGGACCTGTGAGGGCTCAGGTAATGGACAGAGTGAGGCCTCAGGTAATGGACAGAGTGAGGCCGGTAATGGACAGAGTGAGGCCTCAGGTGTGGAGAGTGAGGCCTCAGGTAATGGACAGAGTGAGGCCTCAGGTGTGGAGAGTGAGGCCTCAGGTAATGGACAGAGTGAGGCCTCAGGTGTGGAGAGTGAGGCCTCAGGTAATGGACAGAGTGAGGCCTCAGGTGTGGAGAGTGAGGCCTCAGGTAATGGACAGAGTGAGGCCTCAGGTGTGGAGAGTGAGGCCTCAGGTAATGGACAGAGTGAGGCCTCAGGTGTGGAGAGTGAGGCCTCAGGTAATGGACAGAGTGAGGCCTCAGGTGTGGAGAGTGAGGCCTCAGGTAATGGACAGAGTGAGGCCTCAGGTGTGGAGAGTGAGGCCTCAGGTAATGGACAGAGTGAGGCCTCAGGTGTGGAGAGTGAGGCCTCAGGTAATGGACAGAGTGAGGCCTCAGGTGTGGAGAGTGAGGCCTCAGGTAATGGACAGAGTGAGGCCTCAGGTGTGGAGAGTGAGGCCTCAGGTAATGGACAGAGTGAGGCCTCAGGTGTGGAGAGTGAGGCCTCAGGTAATGGACAGAGTGAGGCCTCAGGTGTGGAGAGTGAGGCCTCAGGTAATGGACAGAGTGAGGCCTCAGGTGTGGAGAGTGAGGCCTCAGGTAATGGACAGAGTGAGGCCTCAGGTGTGGAGAGTGAGGCCTCAGGTAATGGACAGAGTGAGGCCTCAGGTGTGGAGAGTGAGGCCTCAGGTAATGGACAGAGTGAGGCCTCAGGTGTGGAGAGTGAGGCCTCAGGTAATGGACAGAGTGAGGCCTCAGGTGTGGAGAGTGAGGCCTCAGGTAATGGACAGAGTGAGGCCTCAGGTGTGGAGAGTGAGGCCTCAGGTAATGGACAGAGTGAGGCCTCAGGTGTGGAGAGTGAGGCCTCAGGTAATGGACAGAGTGAGGCCTCAGGTGTGGAGAGTGAGGCCTCAGGTAATGGACAGAGTGAGGCCTCAGGTGTGGAGAGTGAGGCCTCAGGTAATGGACAGAGTGAGGCCTCAGGTGTGGAGAGTGAGGCCTCAGGTAATGGACAGAGTGAGGCCTCAGGTGTGGAGAGTGAGGCCTCAGGTAATGGACAGAGTGAGGCCTCAGGTGTGGAGAGTGAGGCCTCAGGTAATGGACAGAGTGAGGCCTCAGGTGTGGAGAGTGAGGCCTCAGGTAATGGACAGAGTGAGGCCTCAGGTGTGGAGAGTGAGGCCTCAGGTAATGGACAGAGTGAGGCCTCAGGTGTGGAGAGTGAGGCCTCAGGTAATGGAGGCCCTGGGGCTCCGAGGGCCGGGCTGGCTGGGTCCCTCCTTGTGGCTCCGATGCCGTTGGCCTCCTGGGAGAGGCAGTGAGCACAGGTTGTACAGACCCTGTCTCCAGTTCAGACTGCCCTTCCGATAGGCCCAGGACAGGGTGCCGGCGGGCTCCTTTCCTTCTCACGCCTCCAGAGGTTTCCTGGGGATAAGACACGAGTGTGATCCCTCCGTTTGGCTGAAATGTGTTAAGACTCTGTGTTTCTAAAATCCAATTGGAATGAGGCCTGGGCTTTACGGCTGTGCTGTCCGCTGAACCGAGGACACTGACGGTGACAGTGCCCCCTCCCCGACCGACCGTGTGGCCTGAGAGTCCCCTGGAGGCAAACACACGACTTCAGGGAGCTGTAGTGACCGCCTCTGCTCAGCAAAGGCTGCTCTGAGCGTCCTTCCCCCAGGCCTCCGGGGTC
>NW_005355204.1:931433-932314 GCF_000412655.1 Myotis brandtii | reverse complement strand
CAGTCAGCAGAGGCTGGGCCGGGAGGGCGGGGCGGAGGCCACAGGACCCGAGAAAGCACCTGCGCTACGACGGAACCTCCGTGTCCGCGCTGTGGGCAGCTTGTAGGATCAGCTCGTGGAGAAAGTGCTGGTGTCAGCGCCCCAGTTCAGCACAGACGTGGGGCCTTCAGCAAGTTTCCTAGCAACGCCGCGCCTCCGCCTCCTCGTCTGGAAGTGATGGTCATCATTCCTGCCCCGGGGGGGGGGCGGCCAGGAGGCCCCCAGGCCTCATGCTGGGCAGGCACACAGGCACAGAGCCGGGCACCGGCAGGGCCTTGCGGGGCGGCCAGTCGTGAAAGGGCTGTGCTTGGACGTGCAGGCACTCGGGATGCGCAGCGCCTGTGCTGAGTAGTTCGCGGTTTCTGGGCTAGAGGACAGGTTCTGCTTTGAAGGCAACAAGAACAACAGAGCAGATGCAGGAGCCACACAAACACACAACGTGGCCACGTGCCCGACTGCAGCTGCCCGTCCTGTGCTTTCCCCAGAGGCACTCAGGAGCTGCCAGCCCCTCCCCTCTGTCCCTCCTGGGCCCGCAGTCCGGCCCTGCGGCAGCTCAGACCTCCTGCCTAAGACCGGACGGACGCTGGCGAGGCGCCCTCAGGGGGACAGTTTCTCCTCTTCATAGTTATTACTGAACTGCATCCTCTAAAATGATAGCTTCAGCGTTTGTCTGGAAACTGAATTTCTTTTGCTTCATGGCATGAAGGTGGAGAACACGCCGCAGAGAAAATTTGCCTGATCCAAGACCCAGTGGGGCGACCCACTGCCCCACTCTGTTCCCCACTCTGTGCCCCACTCTGTGCCCCGCTCTGTGCCCCACTCTGTGCCCCACTCTGTGCCCC
>NW_005355204.1:917120-923951 GCF_000412655.1 Myotis brandtii | reverse complement strand
TGTGACCCGCTCTGTACGCCACTCTGTGCCCCGCTCTGTGCCCCGCTCTGTGCCCCTTTATTTGCCCGTTTTCTAAACTTTCTGTAACATAGGTGTGCTCTTCTTAATCCCACCAAGAGCCCTGTCTCCAAAAGAGCAGATGTCAGGAGCAGCTGTTTTGGCCACTCACGTGTCATGGCCCCTTCAGACGTCTTGTGGACCCCCCTCCAGGAGACAGGGACCAAGGTGGGGGCCAAACCCATCGCCCCCGAGGTAACCAGCTAGCGGCTTGGCAGGGCGGGCACCCAGAGGGCCAGTGACATGAGGACAGCAGATACTGCGAAACGGCACGGTCGCACTTTCCTGGATGTACACACTGCCATAGTCATAATCAAAGTCACGTTTTAAAACCACAGACACGTGCAACTGATCAGATGAATCAAAGCCATTATCTTTTCCAAAGACAATTATTATTAAGTTGCTGTTCAAATATATTAGCTACTCTTGTTATGGGGGCGTGGAGGACCTGGTGGAGATTAGGCAGGCCCACCCCACTCAGGAGGTGCTCCCACTTCCCTGGACTCCCCACAAGTCTGCAGCTAGAAACTGAATTCTCCCCTGCAAAACGGCATGTGTGTACATGTGTGTGCTCGTGCGTGCATGTACTTTGTGTGTGCATGTATTGTGTAGGTGCCTTGTGCACTCGTGTGTGTATTGTGTGCACACATTGTATGGATACCTGTGTGCACTATATGTGTGTGTGTGTATTGAGGTTCTAGCAGCAATGAGCGTGGGACTCGTACTTTACATCTCAGACTGTGGTTGTCCCTGTGAAACTGGGACCAGATGCCCAGGCAGTGGGTTTGCTGTGAGAGTTCCTTGAGACAAGCCTGGCACAGTGTGAGCAGGACACGTCCCTGCAGCCGCGCTCAATAAGTGTGCAAAGTATGTTTGTGTGTGACATTATGTGTGTGTATGTATGTGAGATGGTCAGGACATGTGGGGGTATGTGATAAGCACATGTGTATATTGTGTGTGTGGTGTGTGTGCATGTGTGTGGGTGGTGTGTGCACACATGTGTGGGCGGTGTTTGTGTGGTGGTATGTGCGCCTGTGGGTGGGTGGTGTGTGTGCGCCTGTGTGTGGTGGTGTGTGCACACATGTGTGGGCGGTGTTTGTGTGGTGGTATGTGCGCCTGTGGGTGGGTGGTGTGTGTGCGCCTGTGTGTGGTGGTGTGTGCACACATGTGTGGGCGGTGTTTGTGTGGTGGTATGTGCGCCTGTGGGTGGGTGGTGTGTGTGCGCCTGTGTGTGGTGGTGTGTGCACACATGTGTGGGCGGTGTTTGTGTGGTGGTATGTGCGCCTGTGGGTGGGTGGGTGGTGTGCGCCTGTGTGTGGTGGTGTGTGCACACATGTGTGGGCGGTGTTTGTGTGGTGGTATGTGCGCCTGTGGGTGGGTGGTGTGTGTGCGCCTGTGTGTGGTGGTGTGTGCACACATGTGTGGGCGGTGTTTGTGTGGTGGTATGTGCGCCTGTGGGTGGGTGGTGTGTGTGCGCCTGTGTGTGGTGGTGTGTGCACACATGTGTGGGCGGTGTTTGTGTGGGTGCTGCACAGATCGAGAGCATGTGGATATCCTGGAGGCCAGGGACTCAGCACTGGGCTTCAAGTAAGTGTAAGAGCTGAGCCCCAGGCTGGGTGGGGCCTCGATGAGGGCTGGGCCTCCCGCAGTGGCTCTGTCTCCTGTGGGCCCTGGGCCCACGGACATGCACGTGCTGCCGGGTCAGGGAGCGGCCTCGGCGCGTTGCAGGAGGACCGGGTGGAATTCGTAGTGAGGGAAGAGGGGCAGGTGGTCGAGGTGGGGACGCGGTTTGAGGGCTATGCAAATGATCATAAAGTCAGTGTTTATTAACATACAGCGCATTTTCAAAATTGAGAAGGATCTACAGAAATGAGTAGTTGTTTTGTCAACGCCTGTTTCCAAACTGATGACCGTTCTGTTCTGGTCTAGGCTCTGCTGATAACGCGAAGCAATGGAATCACAAACATCAAGAATCATTTCATTGGGTATTTGTGCGCCCTCGATTCACTGACTGTTGCAGGTTTTGTACCGTAAACTTTCCCTTTTATGTTTCCCCGCACAAAGTCTAGTGGATACATTTTCTTTGTTCAAAGCTTAGTCTGGCCTCACCCATCATTTCCGATCAGTTAGACCTGAAAAGGAGGGAAAGTTCAGTGTGACAGGTGGGCCTGTTCTGGGGCGCCCTCTATCGGCCGGATAAAGTCACAGCGGCTCCTGCGCGGCTGTGGCCAGGCCTGCCCATCACTGCCCGGGCCTGTGTCCCGGCTTTAACACCCACATGGGCACTTTCCCCAACGTGTGTGAGCGCTGCCAAGCTGGGTCATATGGTCGTGCAGGAACGCTTACTTTCACTGTTGTTCTACTTTTAATTCCAAAGCGATTTCGGGGGAAACACTCTTCCAAACAACGATAATGGGCCTGTAGCATGTGGCTGACAAAGTACGGGCAGGAGCTTTTCACCGGAACCAGAGAGAAGCCAGCTCCTCACAGCGGCATCTGCTCCCTCTCCGCTGAGACAAGGGCGCTGTGGCCATTTCCCAAAAGACTTAGATCCCGTTCACCTGCGGTTGAGCCCCTACAAACATCACACTAAGGAAGTTTAGCTCAGTTTTGTGAAGAATAAAACCTCGCCATGAGCAGACAATAGCGACCGTGCCGAACATCAGCTTTTAAATATGCACGTTATGGCATTATTCAGTAAATCATAAAGGTCTATTTTATTATTTTACAAAGAGCAGATTGGATGTAACGCATCTTCTCAACTCTGGGACCTGGAGCACAGCCGCACTGCCCCGCGGGGTGGGTGTCCGAACGGACAGGCGGTAGCCGTGAGAGCCAGGCTCTGAGGCCCCGTCGTTGCAGGAATTGGAATTTCCGAGTGTGGAAAAGCCCCTCCGTGTCCCCCTGGGCCTCCCAAGCAGCGATTCCTGCTGACACACCTTTTGTTGTTAACAGAACGGTTTTCTGTGACCACATTAAGCCTCCCGAAGGGGCATCAGCTCTGCGTCATCATGGACCCTGTTGGGGGACTATGAGCCAGTATGAGAAGTAGCAGTAACATCTGGGTTATGTTGGTAATTTTTTTTTCCCGAAACAAAAAGCTAGCTTTTTTTGTTTCAAGGGGAGAGCTCACATTTTTCTTGAAATAAAGTAAAATATTTGAACGAATAATTTCACCTTTTCTCAATTCCTCTCCATTTCAAAGTGAGGGCAACGATTTAATAGCAGCATCTTCAAGTTGGTATCAGGAGAAATACAGCAAAACCTTATCCTGGCAATGTCCTCGGACAGTCACACGTCTTCCCTGTGGGGTCCACGGAGAGGGCGCTGAGGGGCCTACTGAAGGGCAGGTCCCCGCGCCGGTGGTGCAGTGGTTAGAGCGCCGGCCTGTGCACAGATGAGGTGCAGGTTCGCTCCCCTGCCTCAGTGCAGGCTCCTGAAGGAGGCAACCAATCGCGGTGTCTCTGTCACATTGGTATTTTTCTCTCTCTCCCCCTCTCTCCCTCCCTCCCTTCCGCTCTCTCTAAAACCAATGGAAAAAAATATCCTCTGGTGAGGATTAACAAAATATAGAAAAACAAAATGCAGGCCCCATGAAGAAGAAGGAGGGGCCCACTCTCCCAGACAGTGTCCTTGAAAAAGTGGCTATTTATTGACAATTGATGGCTTTCAATTTAGAGGCATTTAAACTGACCTATACATGTGTCCTCTTTTTTAAATTATCTTGGTGCCAATCATTGTGTTGCACTCAAAGGCTGACCAGTGAAAACATTGTGCTTTTCAAAATTCACCATTGTTATAAAATGTTATTTTCCTTAACATTATAAATGTATGAAATACAGTATACACTTACCGACACTGTTCAAATTTCATGTTTATAACTTAAAATAATCTAATGGGTTTAATAATCAAAAGTATATTTAATCAAAAGTATTTTCAATACAATTTATATCCCATTGTTATGAGTTACTGTTTTATTTTTAAAACAGAATTGGTTCAAATTTTCTGAAATTAAGCAAGTATCTATAAACTATTTTTATCATTTTCTCTTAGCATGTCATTTAAAATCTCTGAAATAATCTTTGCTTTAAAATAATCATGTTTTCTCTGACCGTCTTCTCTGTTTTGTTCAAAAATACATTTTCCTTGCCCTGGCCAGTGTTGCTCAGTAGTTAGCACATGGCCAGAGCACTGAAGGGTCATGGGTTCGATTCCTGGTCAAGGGCACGGACCTGGGTTACAGGTTCAATCCTGGCCCAGTCTCTCCAATTGATCATCGATGTTTCTCTCTTTCTCTCTCTCTCTTCTCTTCCTCCTCCTCCTCCTCCTCCTTCCCATCCACTCTCTCTAAAAATCAATGGAAAAAATAGCCTCTAGTGAGGGTTTTTAAAAATACATTTTCTTTGATAACTTAGTACATTGGAAATTTATTCTAATCACTTGAATATGTGATCTATAATGGTTTGGTGTTCCCTAAATTGAAAATGGGATGCTTAAGTTTTACACAAAACAAATGTGACCTGCACTTTTAAAGAAGTATTAGCAGGATCAACAAATAATCTTAAACAGTATATATTATTTAGATATTTCATAGGTCTTGGTGAATTTTACATATGCTACATTTCTTATTCAGTAGCCAAACAATCCTAACTTGTATGTGAATAGTATTCTCTTTTATCACATGGAATGATCTCTATCCACATGCCTCTCAAATCAGGTTGGGCTGTGTTTACAAGTTTCCTCTGAAAATGTCATTGAAATAGTAAATGGAAATTTATTATTAAGTTAAGCCTAAGAGCTCATGACAGGGGCTCCTAACATCATTCTTTAAGATATTAGCTGAATCTAGCTTACATTATTGTCACATGCTTTTCTGAAGTATTTTCAAGAATGAAAAGATAGAGAACATTCTTTCCTGCCCTGGAAATAAGAAAGGATTCTATATAACAAAAGCCTAATATGCTAAGTGTCCGGTTGTCCAGTGACCAGTCGACTGTTCAACCAATCAAAGCATAATATGCTAATGATGTGCTAAGGCCGCTCAACCACTCACTATGACGTGCACTGACCACCAGGGGGCAGACGCTCCGACCAGTAGGTTAGCTTGCTGCTGGGGTCCAATCGATTGGGACTGAGTGAGATGGGCCAGACATACCCTGGAGCCTTCCAGCGGGCCCTCCTTGGCTGGCCAACCTCCCGAGTCCCTCCTTGGCCCCGTCATGCAACCGTGGGGTCCCTCGGCCTGGCCTGCGCCCTCTTGCAATTTCGGACCCCTCGGGGGATGTCGGAGAGCCAGTTTCAGCCCAATCCCGCAGGCCACTCCCCTCGGGAGGGCACCAGATGCAGGGCTCACCCAGAGGGGCCCCACCCATGCACAAATTCGTGCACCGGGCCTCTAGTTTTAAAATAAAGGAGAATGGGCCTGGCCAGTGTGGCTCCACTGAAAAGTCACCAGGTCAGTTCCATTCTGGTCGGGGAGGCAACTAGTCGATGTCTCTCTCTCCCTTTCCCTTCCTCTCGCTCTAAAATCATTAAAAACATATTTTTAAAAAATAAATAAAGGGAAATAGAATGCAAATCTGGTGGGTGGGTTTCTCAGTGTTTGAAACCGTAGATTAAATGGATCAGCACCTACAAATATGTTCTTTTAATGGCTCCCTGGCAATCCTGTGGTAAAGCTTGAGTCAAACACCCCGGCGGAGGTGGGCAAAACGGAGGGGTGGGAGAGAGGGAGCAGGAGAGACACCCCCACAGAGTACACCTGCGCCGCCCGCCAGGCTCCTGGCAAGATGGCTTTTCCCACTTACAGAGAAGAGGTTCGTGCCCATGGGGCTGTTTAAAAAGTGGCCTGACAGACGCAGATGGTGTCACCTCCCTCTCCACCCTCCTGGAAACACTAGGAAGGCAGCGGGGCCCTGGTTTGGATGGACCGGGGATGTGGGCTTTGGTGCTGGGATGAGAAAGCCTTGGGGCAACTGGGAAATGAGCTAAACAGTCACCTTTTCTGTATTTGCTCATTCCCATGTCATGTGTGTGTGGAAAGCAGAGCAGCCTGTCGAGCCTGGGGCTGCACCCCGGCTGGTGCTCCAGCTTCTCTGGGTCGCCCCAGGACCCTGGACAAGGGCCAGGGTCCGCCTCAGTCTGTCATAGAGCCAGGGTGGCCACGTGGGGTCCACCCCGCCTTGGTGTCTGAGAGGCTGACCGAGCAGACAGCCACGGGCACCCTGGGCGCCCCTCGGGCCTGTCCCTGCCCAGCTGAGTAGGGTGCTCACACCTGGCAGTGGCTCCTAGTGGTGGAGGTGAGAAAAGAGGGGGGCACGCACGTGGTGGGCGTGCCAGCAAGAAGGGTGACCGTGGTGGCATCTTGGGGACTGGCCCTGCCACTTGCAGGCTCCCAGGCACTGGCTACACGGTAAGGTGCTCGCCCTGGTTTCCTTCTATAGGAGACAGCCAGGCAGGGCACTCCCCAAAGTGGATGGGAGTTCTGGCTGCTGCGCTGGCCCCCTGCGCCCCAGGGGGACCACAGCCTGGCCTGCCCATCCCTGTCCCCACCCCCACGTTTGCCTAGAGGGGGCGCTGCGGAGGACTTGAGATGGAGGCGAGGCTGCAGCGGCCTCCCCACCACCCGGTGCTGGATGGGGTAAAGACACCCCCACCACCCCCCTGACTTCCCAGATTCTGGTGACCCTGCAGGTGGGCCCACAGCAAGCCGCCTGGTGCTCCAATGGCCCAGCGCTGGGCCGGGGCCGTCCCCCACCCCCACCCCCGCCTTGT
>NW_005355204.1:916604-916864 GCF_000412655.1 Myotis brandtii | reverse complement strand
CTGTCCCTGCCTCCTCCCTCCGCCTTCCTCCCTCTTCGCCCTGCGGGGGGCTCCCGGGTCCCTCCCCCTCTGCGCCCCCTGCCTGCCGCCACTACCCCTCTCCTCCTTCCCCACCCAGGGAACTCCAGGGCGAGGAGGGTGGCAGGGAGGGGCAGGAACCACTGCCCCTCGAGTCTTTGCCCGAGGAGGTCCCTCAGAGGGTGGCCCCGGAGGCAGCGCTGGCGTGGGCACCGGGTGGGAATCGGGACCCTCTGGAGAGG
>NW_005355204.1:916015-916372 GCF_000412655.1 Myotis brandtii | reverse complement strand
GCAGGGTTGCAGGGTCGACAGGCCCTGTCCTGGTGTAGGGCGCAAGGAGCCGGGTGCCTTCCTGTCTCCCACCTCCTGGGTGTGGGGGCGGGTGCTCTAGGGGTGAGGACCCCAGGGAAGCTGCAGTCCCCCACTTGGACCTCCCCCGACCCTTCTCCCCTCGCGCTTCTCAAAGCCAAGCAAAGCGACCAGCAGGCCTCGTGCCCCGCGAGCTCCGGCCCACCTGGTCCAGGAGCTGGGCTCGGAGGCCTGACCCTGTCCGCACCAACTAGAAGTGGACCTCGGCCTAGGTCTTGGCGAGGAAGCCAGTCCTCGGGGCGCCGTGGACTCGGCGAGCACCTTGCAGGCACTCACACG
>NW_005355204.1:915599-915954 GCF_000412655.1 Myotis brandtii | reverse complement strand
GGCGTCAGGTTAGGAGAGGCCCCTGCCTCCAGCTGTCCCGAGCGCGGGAACAATAGGGAGGCGGTGGGAAGGGGGGCTGGGGGAGGGCGCCAGGGTTTCCAGAGCAGGAGGAACTAAAGAGCCCTCTGCAGACTGTCATCTGCATGTGATAAGGCCCCCACTCCTCCTTTCTTCCCCTTGTTCCTGCAGCTGTGGGCCGCGGAGGGCGCATTGTGCGCACAGATGTTGGGTTTCAGCTCTCCACTCTCCACTGCTCGGCGGGGGTGCCGCGCACCAGGGGTGCCCGAACCTGCGGCTGCAACCCGGGCTCTAGGGTTTGGGGAGGGAGAGTGGGGGAAAGGACAGAGGGGGGGGC
>NW_005355204.1:914709-915339 GCF_000412655.1 Myotis brandtii | reverse complement strand
GAGCGCGGCCCCGTCCCCCATTCTGTTCCTCCGCCCGCGGGGCCTGTGGCCGGTGGAGGCGAGGACACAGCTCCATCCTCCGTTTTCACCGTGGCCTCTGTCCGGCGTTTGGGGCTGTGCGCCGCAGTGCGCCTGGCCCGCGTGGCGGCGAGGCCCTCGGTGGTTCCCGCGAAGGCAGGCACTCTGTGCGCGCAAGTGAGACTTGAAAACTTGAGTGGATTCATGGCGGGGCGGGGGCACCGGGGGCGTGTGCGCTGCGTCCTGGCTGCTTCCATTGGGAAGGGAAGCAAAGGGCCGCCACGGCCGAGTGGGGACCCAACTCCAAAGGGCGGTATGCGGGGGCTCTTCTCTGGCAAAGGGTTGCGACGCCCCCACCGCCCCGCAGCGGAGCCACAGCAGGGCGCGCGGGGTGATGCCTCTCGCCCAGGCCCCTCTCCCCTTGGCGCCACCCTGAACTTGCCCAGAATGAAGTGCGGCTCCAACGACGAAGGGAGAAAGGATGGAAAGAAAGAAAAGGCGAAGGCCCGAAGCTGTACAAATGACTGACACGGCCCATGTCCATTCATAGTCTCGGGCGGGAGAGGGTGTACCGAGAGCCACGGCCCCTTAGCCAATTGCTGTCAGCAGAAC
>NW_005355204.1:912848-913879 GCF_000412655.1 Myotis brandtii | reverse complement strand
AGGGAGGGAGCAGGTGGGACCCACAGAGGGCACCGCCGGGCTCAGAGGCTGCTGGGCGAAGAAGGGGGGCCTGGGAAGGTAGAGGGTGCCCATGGGGCGGGGGGTTGGGTGGGCAGCCTGGGCGTCAGAGCCCAGTTCAGGGCTGACTCCCACTCGCAGCAGGTTGCCTGTCAGTGGCTCTGGCTCGCAGGGGCGGGAGGTCTGCGTCGGAGGTCATTCCACTCCTGGGTCTGGGTGGGCATGCACGGTGGTCCCGTGGGTGACACCTCTTATTGGGCGCAAAGGTTGAGAGGGATGAGAGCTGCGCGAGCCCCAGCGCCCCCGGGAGACAGCCGGATTAGGCTGAGGACGATGCCCCCCACCCCCACCCCACCCCCAGACTTCTCTTTCCTCAGCCACTGGGGCACTTCAGGCCGTCAGGGGAGAGGGCGAGGGGTGCGGTGAGGAGGAAGGTGGGGGGAGGGCGAGGACGGGGTGAGCAGCCAGGATGAGAGGAGCCTCCTGCAGGCATTGCCCCCAGACCATTTTGGGGTGCTCTTTGCCCTCCTGTCTCGGCTGGGCTGTGCCTGGTGCCCTGGGGTCCCAGTTGGAGGACACAGGGCGGACGCGCAGGAAGAGCGCCAGGGGCGGTGGGGTGGAGAGTGACTGCTCGGCCCGAGCCCCCAGCTGCTTGAGAGATGCCTGGGAGCCTCCACGCCCCACAGAGAACCAAGCGAGGGGCGCGAGCTAGAAAGAGAAACTTCTGGCTGGAGCTGAGCTTTTGAAGGAGGGGCCGCTTCCTTCCCTTCGTCCCGGCGGCTCTGCCTTGGCCCGCGCCCAGGTAGAGGCGCCTGGTCCCGCGGACCCAGCATCCGGCGGAATCCCGGGCAGAGTGGGCTTTTAGAGCCGGAGAGAGTCTCCCGCCTTTTTCGGTCATCAGAGCGCGGAGCTGACGGCCTCCAGGCTGGACGCTGGTGGAGGGGGCGGGGGGCTGTCACCGTGGCCAGTGCCCACTCACACACCCCACGCAGCCCAGAGGGCGAGGAGGACGA
>NW_005355204.1:909333-912162 GCF_000412655.1 Myotis brandtii | reverse complement strand
TTAGGACCCGTGGTAGCCTCGGCAAGACCGGAATAGAAATCCCAAACCCGGGCAGCTTCGGTGGCTGCGAGGGGACCCCTCCTCCGAGACCAGGGGTGCCTGGGAGGCGCGTGTGTGCTGGGGCGCAGGCCTCGGAGCCCAGACGCGGCCCTAAGCGGGCGCCGGGCGCAGAGGACGCTGGGCGGTCTTCTCCGGGTCCCTTCACTTAGGGCTGTTCTCAGCGGGGCGCCAGGAGGCTCCCGGAGCCCATCTGATGTTTGTTCAGCTCCACTGAAAGCTGTTCACGCGAGGGAGTTCCCCTTCACACGTAAATACCTGGCATCTTAAGGCAGAGCGTTTCCCCGCACGGTGTGGGGCTGCTTCCAGGCGGCAAACAGGCCACGCACCATCTTTTGTATGTTTACCTTTATGCCTGTGCCTGCGCCTGGGGACCCTCCATAAGTAGCCTGTTAAACAGTGCGTCCCACCTATTTCATTAAAGTTTGTTTGTAAGAATAATGATTCCTTGGAGTCTTTTCTTTGACCCAGATAGGCTTTTTCTTTTTGATACTTGAATGGCAGATTAGCAAGTACAATTTCATCTGCAGGGAACAATAGCCTTCAGTTGCACAAAGGGTTTCTCCCACCCTGACTTCAGCGCAGAGCCTCTTGCTGATAATAGCTTCTGGAAAGATTCTGTAATGCAAAGAATTAATACATGATTATTTCTGCCTGGCTTCTCTCATTTATTAGAATTCTGTGGCAAATTCCAAATTAAAAATAGTTCAGTTAGCAGCTTTAAAAATGCTTTTAAAATATTTTAAGACAACTCCCTCCCATATTTTTAAGTTGGTCATCCCCATGGATTGATAACTGTTAAAAATTGTTGATTAGCTTTAACGTAATAGTTACTATATTTTAGTAAATGTGTTTTTGTAAATTTACCATGAAATTTCCAAATAATTCTAAGATGATTCATCTGGGAAACCAAAAACAGATTTGTTATAGCAACTCATGAGCCGCATCTAAACTAATTTCTAAATTTTTCAAGGGCAAGGGGCTTCGAGTTATAGAAAAGTGAGCGTGCAGAGGAACAGTGCTGGGTTTGCAAAGCAGATTCCTTAGGAATGAAGCAAAAGGAACATCCTATATTAGAAGTTTAATGTTAATGAAATTGAATGCCTGTGTCCATATGTTTTTATACAAGTGTGTTTCAGAAGTGAAGTCAGTTACTTAGATATAAACTGCTGTTAGCTGGTTACATGCTCAGCCTTGGGGAAATGCTACATTTTGCTACCTGTCGACAAATATTTGTTACCATAAAGTTTCCTATTTATGTGGCTCCCTCAGTTCTCACAGCCAAGTTTGGATATAGAATGTTCTTTTTTTGTCTCACTTTTCTTTTAAACTTACCACATGGACAGCTAAAACTATTTTTTGAAGATATTTTGCCATAAATTGCTCAGAAGATAATGTAAGGGAAGCTCGTGTACCTTCGCTTCTAAGCACAAATCAAAATAGTTTAACTAGGTCAGGACAATATCTGTAGATGCTAATCTTTAAGAGCAACTGCTCAAATTGTCTCTCTGGTCACATCTATTTGAATCGCAGCTTTTGTAATACTTTATATTCTAAATTCAAGAGCTGCAGGGGGAGATGGTCGAGTGGAAGAAGTAAGCAAATTGTACCTCTAACCTGATGTAAAGCTGACTTCATTGTTCCTGATTCCTTTCCATGAGCTACTGCCCCTGCATCTGAGCATTTAGCACTAGTGCCTGTCGGTGTCTCCTCCACCCAGGGGTCCACAGACCCCTGCTCCCTATGGCCAGGCCTTTCTCCTCAGGCCTTGCTTCTTCCTCCTGACCCTGCTCCAAACTCCCAGCGAAGCCAGCTGCCTCTGCACAGGAGCCCTTCCACTTTTAAAAGACGCCTGACTGTAAATGTCAAAGTCATAAATATTTAAACATTATTTTCTTTCAATTTCAAGTCAAGACTGGCAAGATGTCTCTAATTAGTTGTGGGCGCTCTGCAGGGCTCGGCGCGGGCGAGATTGCAGGGAGCACCTGCCGTTCAAGTAGCTCAGCCTTGGGGAGCAGGGGCCCATGAGGGGGCCTGGGCCCCCCACATCACACCTGGACAGGAGTGTGGACCAATCTCAGTGAAGCTGTTAGCAAACTAATTTCTTTCTCCTCAGCTCCTGGTTAGTAGGAGTTTGAAGTGGTTGTTGTTGTTTTTTAACTCCACGAAAAGAAATAAAATAATCATAAAGTTATTGAAACTCAATCACTACGCCTAGGAGGGGAGTTCACACTCTTTAATTAAAAAAAAAAAAAAGAACAATTTCTGTGAATTTTTGTTCCTTCCGGGATTCTTAAGACCTGACTTGCAATACTTCCCGCCTCCTGACCCTGGGCACAACACTAGGTAGGACGTTGGAACCATTGGGGGAACCCAGGGTAACTTTTTGGGTTCCCCCTGAGTTGTCTGCAGACCACCCAGTGCAGCAGAAGGTTCCCGGCCAGGCCCAGTGGAACCCACAGACCCCTCCTGTCCCTCCCGGCGGTGCCCACTGTCACCAACTGGTCCCCTGTGCAGACCACCAGCCCCACCAGAGACCCAGTGTCCGAAGTCTGCAGCCTAGCCACCCCGCCCCTGGTGCAGGAGGGGCTCTCTGCTGGTGGGCTGCTGTAGGCAAGGGGGGCTCCCGCCCCGCCAGGGGACCATTGTCACCCTTTCTCTTCTGGACAGCTCAGGCGCAGGCAGCGGGAGCCGGGAGACCATAGAGAAAGGACTCCAGGGCGGGCGTCTCGCCCCTTCCCGCCGCCCTCCCTTCTCCTTCCCCCCCCTTCT
>NW_005355204.1:899708-907942 GCF_000412655.1 Myotis brandtii | reverse complement strand
CAGGCGGGCCTGCGTGGGGACCAGCGGAATGTACCGCAAGGGCCCCCGCCCCCCAGGAACAGTGAGCGCCGCTGGCCTTCCGCTCCTAACTTTTCACGCCGCCAGAGGAGCTCCTGGGCACGGTCCCCAAAAGCCCGCGGAGACCAGTGTGTGGGCGACACCAGGGAGGGCGCCTGGAGGCCGGCGGCCCGGGCAGGACACCCAGCACAGCCCAGCAACCTCAGGCCAGGCTGCTGCTGCAGGCGCCGGCTCCCCCCCCACTTCCGTGCTGCTCCCCGGCAGCAGGCTCTCGGGCTGGGGGGCGGGGGGCGGCCCCCATTGTCCTTCCACCCACAAGTGGGATGCACTCTGGGAGGCTGTATCCCCCACCCACCTGTTCAAAAGAAGGGGCGTCCTGATTTTACTCAAGGCACCAAACACTGTTTTGTTAAATCTGAGAAATGGCCACCGTGCAGGAGCAAGACCCTGCCTCTGGCTTCCCCTCAAGCACATTGCAGCCCTGAGGGGTGCCCGCCCCGCCGACACTGTGGCCGCTCCTGGAAAGGGAGGTGTTTGGGGGCCGCTTCCTTGGGGACTGACAGCCCTCTCTCTTGTTCACAGAAAAGCAAGCTCAAGCTCCCACCTCGCCCCGCGGAGCAGGAGGACTCGGCCAAGTTCCTGGTGCTCACGCTGCTGTCCATTGCTGCCATCCTGGGCGTCCTGCTGGCCTCGGGGGTCATCTATTGCCTGCGCCACGACTCTCACCACAGGCTCAGGGAGAAGCTCTGGGGCCTGGCGGGCGACCCGGGCCCCGACGCCACTGCAGCCTACCAGGTAAAGGGCCTCCTGCCCAGCGCTGCCCCCTCCGTGAACACAGATCACACATAAGGCCTCACTCCCCCCCACCCCACCCCCAGCAGTTCTCGTTCCTAGGCTCCTTTCTGAGGACAGTTGGACACTCCCCAGCGTTCTGGTAAATACCTCGGAACCTCGGCTGCCCTGCTCTGTAATAGATAGTCTCGCATTAGCCAGGAAAGCGGGTTGCTCGTTAGAAACGCGGGAGATGTGGCTCATCTGGTCCCGTTCTCCATTCGGCCACTGTTAATGAGAAATGTCCGATTGCAAGAGAGATCGGTTTTGTGGGTGTTTGAAGATGTCCCTACATCACGGACTTCCTGGGTGTTTGTATGAAAAGATCCTCGACCTGTTCCGTCGGCCTGTTCCGTTATCCTGCTCTGATTTGGATAAAGTGGAATCTAATGCTGAAAATGGCAAGTAAACGACGCTGTCTCCATGGGGACCGTCTGCAGCTGTGTGCTGGGGATGCGAACACATAGGGACGCCAGGGAGGATGCCAGGAAGGCAGGTGCAGACCAAACTGGACCTGCACACGTTCACAGACATTCCAGAAACCGTGTCGTGTCCACATCCACACTCAGCCACGTCCTGGAGGAGCTGAGCCTCCCGGCTGAGCAAGCCCCGAATATAGACAAGTTAGGGCACCTGATTTCTTTTCACATAAAATACCATTTCACTCCATGAATACTCCCCACTCGGAAAAGTAATTTACTTAATCATCATTGAGAAAGTCTAATCAGGATACACTTGGCAAAGATTTTCTCCCGTTGGACTAGCCTGTGTTTTCTCTAATCACATGACTATGACGTGTAATGTGCCTTATAAGTAACACGACCTACTTAGAACCCTGTGTGTTAGTTATTATTCTCCTATCACCAGAGTTGCATGGGAAAACGCTCCCAACCCCTGTCCTTCAAGGCCCTCTGAGCCCCTCTGAGTGCCTGGGCCCTCCCAGTACAGTGGCTGAAGTCATGAAATCTCTAGGCTGACGGGGCCAGGAGGGGGCTTTTTCCATTTCAAGACTCTTGGTACTATCTTTGAGTGGAGAGCCCTCTGTGTTTCTGGAGGGGTCGCAAGCCTGGTCACCTCTGTCTTACAAAGAAATGGTGACTCGGATGTGTGGGTGGGCGCCTCCGTTGCCCATGCAGCTCTGCTTGAAAGCAAAAGAAAAGTCACGTTTGAAGGAGCCTGGCAAAAGAGGCCACATCAGCTCCTGAGCATTTACCCAGAGAGCGCGTGGAGGCACAGCATCCCTGGAGGACGCGGCTCCTGGGGCCTCCTGTGCTCGGACATAAATAAATGATCACAAGGCGCTCTTCCGCGGGAGAGAGCCTGGCGTCCTTTGATACACTTTGAAATTCAAATATAAAACATTGATAGAATGGAAAGCTTGGACTCGCATGCAGAAAAAGCTAATTTTGACCAAAATGCAGGTTGAAAATGCATACTTAGAACTGAGTTTGTGATAATTAAAAAAAATTGTCCCAGTGACAGCCCTAATTAATAGTATCTGTGATTAAAATCAGGCCCTTCCAGCAGGAAAAGTGTTTGAATTTCTCGGAGTGACCTTTCCGCTCTTCTCAGAGGCAGGGTGGTTAAGTTGATATTGATTCTATAATGAGCTTGGTTTGTTTAATAAGAGCAGACAATAAATGAAATGTGTGCATTTCTTCAATCCAGAATAATAAAAAGAAAACAATTTTTTCCTTTAGAAATACGATCTAGGAAAATTTAGAGATGAAGTTATTGTGAAGACGTTTCTGGTGGCTGAGGGTTGAAATCGCTACAAAATCCCTTCCAGGGAAGCGCCGTGATAGAACGTGGAGGTTCGCCCAGCGACGTGGTCTGTTTACTGGAGAAAAGGCCAGGGTGGAGCTGTGATGCTGTTTGGTTGTCTGGCATAGCAGTATCTGCAAATGAGGCTACGGATTTCATGATTTCAGCTCTAGACTTAGCCGAGTCATGTATTAAGGACTCATATAGTGTACAGTCAACCCCAAACAACACAGGAGTTGGGGCACCCATGCTGTAAAAAAATCCACATGTAACTTTTGACTCACTAAAATCTCAGTCTTCCCTCAGTACCCACGGGGGATTGGTTCCAGCCCCCAACCCCAACACCAATATCCACAAATGCTCAAGTCCTTTATATAAAACTAGAGGCCCAGTGCACAAAATTTGTGCACTGCCGGGGGGGGTGGGCGGTGGGAGTCCCTAAGCCTGACCTGCAGTCCGGGAGCCCTCAAGGGATATCCAACTGACAGCTTAGGCCCGCTCCCCAGAGCCGACAGTCGGACATCTTTAGCGCTGCCACGGAGGCGGGAGAGACTCCCACCACTGCTGCTGTGCTCGCCAGCCATGAGCCTGGCTTCTGGCTGAGCGGCGCTCCCCCTGTGGGAGTGCACTGACCACCAGGGGGCAGCTCCTGTGTTGAGCATCTGCCCTCTGGTGGTCAATGCACATCATAGCGACTGGTCGTTCAACCGTTCGGTCAATTTGCATATTAGCCTTTTATTATATACTAGAGGCCCATTGCAGGAGGATTCCTGCAAGAATAGGGCTTCACTCCCGTCTCTTCGGCTCCTACCCCCCCTGTCTCTGCCACTTCCCTCCCGCCCATCTCCGCTATCTCGGCTCCGTTGCTTGGCTTCCTTCTACGGTGTCTTCAGTCTTCGCTCCATCTTTGTTGGCAGTTAATTTGCATATCGTGCTGATTAGCCAATGGGAGGCGTAGCGAAGGTATGGTCAATTACCATGTTTGTCTATTATTAGATAGGACTAGAAGCCCAATGCACAAAATTCATGCAATAGTAGGCCTTCCTTCCCCCGGCTGCTGGCACTGGCTTCCCTCTGGCACCCGGGAGGCAGGCTTCCCTCACAGCCCCAGCTTCGTCCGGAAGGACATCTGGTCTAATTAGCATATTATGCTTTTATTATATAGATGATGGCCTAAAACAATGCATACAGTCAGCCCTCCAAATCCACAGATTCACAAACTTGTATCAAAAATACTATTTTGGCCCTGGCCGGGCAGCTCAGTTGGTTAGAGCGTCGTCCCGATACGCCAAGGTTGCGGGTCCAATCCCCGCTCAGGACACATCCAAGATTCCACCAATGAATGCATAAATAAGTGGAACAACAAATTGATGTCTCTCTCTCTCTCTCTCTCTCTCTCTAAAGGCAATCAATAAAATTGTTTTTAAATGCTGTTTCCTGTCCTGGCCAGGTGGCTCAGTCGGTTGAAGTGTCATCCTGTACACCAAAATGTTGCAGGTTTGCTTCCCAGTCAGGACACATGCCTAAGTTTCAGGTTTGATCTTTGGTTGCAGTGGGTACAGTATGCAACTGATCAAAGTCTCTCTCTCTAAAATCAAAAACATATCCTTAGGTGAGGAGTTTTTAAAATGCTGTTTTCTATCCACGTGTAAGTGGACCCGAGCAGTTCAGATCGAGTCTTTCCAGGGTTGGCGGTAGAGCCCATGCATGGAGGGTTCGCATGTGCCTGGAGCAGGTATTCATCAGGAATCCACGTCTCATGGGGTTTCTGCAGCTGCATTGAGACCCCTTCAAGTTTCAAGATGTGTCTGGGAAGTTTTAAAAAAATATATTGCAAACCTAAAACAACTATTTCAGGAAAAAATATCTTATTGCCTCAATGCTTTAATTTTATTTATTTTTGTAATAGTCACTGGATGTGGATTCTTATTTTCCTTGCAAGATCAAAAGGTTCTTTAAAATCCTTCAGCCACCAATGAAATGATCAGACAGGAGAAAAACTTGACACAGGAATCTTGTCATCAAAAATAAATACAGTTGCGTGAGGTGCTCAAGATCTGACCAAACGAAAAATGGGAAGGCAGGTTACCAACCCTCCCACCATGGGCCGTCCATGGGCTGAGGGAGGGCGGGCAGGAGGCCTGGCCATGCCTTCTCAGTGCGGGAAGCCCGGTGGTCGGGTCAGATCTGCTTCTGGTGACATGCAGCACCCCGCGATGACAGGAGCGGAGTTGAGGGCAGGGCGGGACCTATGCTGCAGCTCCTTCATCCTGTTGAGGGCCCTGCCCACACAGAACCACTCGATCTGGCTCTTGTTGAAGGCGTGGTTCAGGAGGGGGTCTCCTGGGAGCCGTTGGGGTGCTGGATGATGCACGTCAGGGGCTTGCCAGGGGCAAAGTCCTTCAGGCCCTGGATGGTCAGCTTGTCCACGGGGTGAATCTTGTTGTAGTCGGCTGGGTCAGCGAAGGTGAGGGGCAGCAGGCCCCGCTTCTTCAGGTTGGTTTTGTGGATCTTGGCGAAGCTCTTGGTGATGATGGCCCGACCCCCAAGGAGGCGGGGCTCCGGGCTTGAGCCCTCGCCATAGTTCTCGTCTCCAATCACCACACCAGATGCCATGTTTCTTATAGTAGCAGGCAGTGTCAGGGACAGGACCAAATTCCTGGGTGACAGCATTGCACACAGAGTTGGCCTTGCCATTTTCAATGAGCAAGTTGTTGGAGATGTTGTCCAGGTGCCCACAGAACCTGAGCCAGGGGCCGGCAGCTGCGATGTGGTCAGTGGTACACTTCCCTTTGACCTTGGTAAGGGTTTGAAGGTCCTCCAGGTCTTTGCCATCCCATTTGTCAAAAGACTCAAGGAGCTGCAGACGCTGGCTGGTGGGGCTCACGTCCACCCGCTGCCCACTGCCACCCTTGGGAGGGTGCTGGTACGTGTTCTGCCCAGGATTGAAATTCGTGTGGGGAAGCTCATCTGTATTCAGAGCCTCCAGCTTGAACTCCTTGCCATCCTTGCCTGTCGGGAAGTCAGTCTTGGGATTGAACTTGAGGGTGCCAGCAATGCCCAGGGCTGTGACAATCTCTGGGGATGTGACGAAGGCATGGGTCTCAGGGTTCGCGTCATTGCGACCTGTGAAGTTCCTGTTGTAGGGGGTGACAAATGTGTTCTTCTCCCCCTTCTTGATGTCCTTTCTGTCCCACTGGCCAATGCAGGGGCCACAGGCATTGGCCAGAACAATGCCACCCACATCCCTCAGGACCTGTGCACAGCGTCCCGCTCAGTGGTGGCACGGATCTGCTCAGAGCCGGGTGTGATGGTGAACTGGGACTTGCACTTGAGTCCGTGAGCCAGCGCCTGCTTGGTCACAGTTGCTGACCGTCCCATGTCCTCATAGCTGGAGTTGGTGCAGCTGATGATCAGACCCACCCTGGTGTCCACAGGCCAGCGTTCCTTCTCGGCCACAGCGCCCACTTCTGTCACGGAGTGAGCCAGGTCAGGGGTGAAGGGCCCATTGATGAGTGGCTTCAGCTCATTTAGGTTAATTTCAATCACTTGGTCATAGTGGCAGCCAGGGTCAGGTACCAGGTGATCCTTGAACTCCTCAGCTAGGTTGGCAATGTCTGTCCGGCCTGTCTTGTTCAGGTAAGTCTTCATTCTGTGGTTGTAAGGGAACACCGACGTTGTGGCCCCGATTTCTGCGCCCATGTTGCAGATGGTCGCCATGCCAGTGCAGGAGATGGAGTCTGCGCCAGGCCCATGGTGCTCCACAATAGCGCCCATGCCACCTTTCACTGTGCAGGTGCCTGCACCTTTAAGATCACATCTTTGGGTGAGGTCCAAGCGGAGAGTGAGCCCGTCAGCTTCCCACCAATCACCTTGGGGCACTTCAGCTCCCAGGGAATCGCAGCCATGACGTCCACTGCATCAGCACCCCTGACTCCAATGCAGATGGCCCCCAGGCCACCGCCATTGGGGATATGGGAATCAGTGCCAATCAGAAGAGCCCTAGGATATGCATAGTTTTCCAGAATGATCTGGTTAATGATTCCAGAGCCAGGCCACCAGAAGCCCATGCCATACTTGGCACCTGCAGTTGCCAGGAAATTATACACTTCCTGGTCTGTGTCCTTGGCCCGAAGAAGGTCTTTCTCAACCCCGACCTGGGCCTCATCAGATGGTCGCAGTGGATGGTGGGCGGCACGGCCACCTTGGGCAGCCAACTGCTGACAATCTGCAGCGTGGCCATCTGGGGCGTGGCGTCCTGCACGGCCACGCGGTCCGGCCGCAGCTGCAGCCGCACGTACGTCTTGCCCGCTCGATCGCCTGATTGGCTGGGTCATCCAGGTGTCCATACACACGCTTCTCAGAGAGGGTCAGAGGCCGGTTCAGTCTTTTGCGAACAATGTCGATGTTCTTCTCTAGCAGGTCATAGCGGATGTAATCATTGGGCTCAAAGTGGCTCATGGCCACCTTGGCCTGTTGGCACAGGACTGAGGCCACATGGTACTGCTGCACACCCAGGGCTTTCTGCAGCCGGGTCACCAGGAGGCTGTAAGGCGCCATTTTGTGCACCGACAAAGATGAGGTCGCATCTCAATGCTTTATTTTTAAATCACTGAACTTCTGCACTGTGCTGGTGCTATAATACGAGTGAGGTTATGGACGGACATCATCGTCTCCCTCGTCACTGGGTCCCAGGGAGAATGGAACAGGTTAATGTTCTGCTTTATTTCATGGGGTGTGATGGAGTCACTCAATTCATTTTACGAAGTTTCTGAAAGAGAAAAAGATGATGGTGTTGGTTAGGTTAGAAGTCAGTGCCCTAAGAATGATAGAATGGTAGTTAGTATCAGGACATAAAGTGATTTTTTGTTGTTTTTTATCCTCACCCGAGGATATGATATTTTTTTTTGAGAGAGAGAGAGAGATTGATTGGTTGCGTCCCGCATGCACCCCAGGTACGTGCCCTTGACCAGGAATCAAACCTGAGACCCTCTGGTGCTCCGGCCGGCGCTCTAACCACTGAACCACCAGCCAGGATGCCAAGATTCTTTAAAGGAAAGAGCCGGTGTCCTTCTGCAGGACGGGATGCGAAGGCCTCCGAGGGAGGAAGGCACCTGACCTCTGACCTCTGTCTGGATGGCCCTTCTTCCTGGAGAGTCGGGGGACCCACGTGTCCCCACAGAGAGCGCAGTGGCAGCGCCACCCCAGACACCCCCCAGGGCGGCCCTCACGCTGCCTTCAGGAAGCACCCGTCTCCCTCGCCCTAATGCAGGCCTCCTGGCATCCATCCCACGGCCACGGGCAGTCTGCGCAGGACCGCGTGCTCGTGGGCCTGCTCCCGCGCGACCCATGCACTTGGCTTCAAAGTGTTCCAAAGCTGTGAGCCCAGCCGTCCCTCGGCCTGCGGGAGCCCATGTCACTTACCCGTGGGTCCTCTGCAGTTGACGCACCTACAGTCGGCCCTGCCCCAGGTTTCACATCTGCAAGTGAGGAAAACGGCACTTCCTGTTCTCGGCAGGACCTGGGGCTGAGAGCACAGACTGTGGCCACTGTCACCAGGAGGCCTTGGGTCCTGGCCCCGAGGAGAGCAGGCGTCTGGGTGGTGGGACACCGGTAAACAG
>NW_005355204.1:896450-899625 GCF_000412655.1 Myotis brandtii | reverse complement strand
CGGCTCAGGCCCGTGCACCTGGCAAGGGCCAGCTGGGCTCCCACGGGCAGGACGGGCACACGTTGGCTGACTGTCCTGGCTCTGCGTTAAGGGCCTGCTGTTCCTAGGCGGTTAGTGTGACCAGTAGGCACAGAAGTGACGCGAGGGCAGGACGTCCCGGTTCCGTGGAAAGTGGTTCCGTGGAAAGCGAGTCTGAAGGAACCCTCCCTTTCGTCAGCTGTGGTCTCAGAAAGGCATTCCTTTGCTTTATATTTAAACTCCTGGGTCAAAATCATTTCTTTTGCAAATTCCCAATAAGCAAATCTGTCCTTAGAAATGGAAGGGCGCCCTAAGCAGCCACAGGAGGGCATTTCCTCCCGCTCCCATGAGTCCGCCCGAGGCACGGCGCTGCCGTCGCCTTTGCAGAGGCCGCCAGCCGCAGTCGTAGGTAGAGTGTCCTGAGACGTCCATGGACCCACGTGGTTCTGCGAGTGAGGGCCTCGCTTCCTCGAATCCAGGCCAGGCCCCCCAGGGTGAGGGCTCGCCGCGGCTCCCTGCGTCCCAGAGACCCCCAAAACAGCGGACGTCGCTGTGCTGCTGCGGGTGCTGACTCGGCGTCTCCAGAGCCTCCCACCCGGAGTCGGACTGTTCCGGAAGGCGCGCGTTCACAGTGTGATGTTCCCATAAACCCTACACTTTCACACATGCCGTTCCCAAAAGCAGTGGCCACAGGCTGTTCGCTGGTTTCTATGCAACGCGATTTCTCAGAGAATAGCTCCCGAGACGTGGGAACGTCGAGCGGAGGCGAAGTCTGGAACATCACGCAGATGTGTCTACGCTGGAAAGTGAAGAGGGGCAGCCCTTCCTGGCGAGACAGGAATGGCCAGGCCAGGCCTAACTGAAGGCAGCAGGCCCTCCGCCATTTGGAAGACGAAGGTCGGGGTCTGAGGTCACGGCTGGGTCTGAGGTCACGGCTGTGTGCTCCCGTCGGCAGCCACTGGCAGGCCTGGTTTTACTGGAAAACCATTTCACGAGGAAGGACAGGAAGTGGCTTTGGGAGGGAGAGTGTCAGCTTGGCCTCCATGGCCCCCCCGTTCTCTCTTCGGAGGGGGAAGGCATCCTCACTGGCTCAGAAGTGGGGCAGGTAGGGGCTGAGGAAGGCGCCCCGCCCTTCCTCACAGTTACCCAGCAAACGCCCAGATCCGCCTGCAGATGGGAGGCTCCGGCCCAACACGGTCACTGCGCCCACTGGCCACGCCCACTAGGCGCTCTGAAAGCAAACACTGGTCATCTGTCCACTCCCGGGGGCTGGGTGGCTGTGCCCCCAGACCAGGCAGGGCCTCTCCCCTGAGGCTCTGAGCTCAGGACCAAGTGCATCCCCCGGGGGCCCTGAGGCAGCCGCTCTCCAGCGCTGAAGGAACCCAGTGGGGTGGGGTGTCCAGCCCCCATCCTGTCGTTTGGTCTCTGCGGGGGTGGGGGCGGGGGCTGGGAGGGGGCTCCCTGCCTGCAGGCTTCCTGCACAGGGTGGGGGGACAGCAGGGCTGGCAGCTGTGAGCAGAGCCCGGCAGACGGGCACGGGTACTGCGCCAGAGACACCGGCCTCCACTTCAGCATGAGCCCTTGACTGGCACTGGAGAGCCGCTCTCTGCACAGAAACGCCTCCCGGGCCGCCTCCTGGCACAGCACGTGCTTGGGCATAAGAGACGGTGAGAAACGATGGGGGGGTGGGATGAGGGGTGACAGCTCGAGCCATCGGGGACATACAGGAGCAGTCAGACCAGGAGAGGCGCAGGTGACAGTGGCTTCCCAATGTCCCACGAGGATTATTGACCCGCATGAGACTGGCCAGCAGACCCAGCCCGAGAGACCGGTGCAGCATGGTCCCACGGGCCTGGCTGTACCTTGCCCAGGGGTGAGGCTGACCTTGGCATCACTTGACCTTGACACCCTTCTGCCTGGAGTTCTCTGGACCCTCGGCCCTGCGACCTGCACTCTTGCCTGGAGGCAGCGGCATTGATATGCAGCTCTGCCTGTAGCCCGCACGCATGCTGGGGCAGTGCTTCGTCCGCCTCCATACAGACCTGGGCTCGCCTGGAGGGTTCCTCGGAGGGGCTGGACGCTGGACTTAGAACGGCCAGCAGGTCTCTTTCCAGACGCTTATTTCTCCTGATAGAAAGAATCATGTTTGTGAAACAGCAGTTTGTGAAACTGTGATAAGTGTGGGGTCGAGACAAGCAGAGCCATGATGGTCCTCAGGGAGCCTGGGGTGGTCAAGGAGGGCTTCCCAGAGGAGGTGTCTGAGGGGCTCAGAAAGAGAGAGACGGAGGCAGGGTGTCAGGGAGAAGACAGAGCCAGTGAAGCCAGACACATGCGTCTGGGGCAAAAGACAGAGCCGTGTTCTGGGAGCTGAGGTTTAGGCCACGGAGGGTGGAGAAGCGCCCGGAGGAGGCTGGACCCAAACCTGAGTGGGAATTGAGGGGTTCCAGGCACCGGCAGGTGGCTGCAAGGGGGGCCTGTCTGCGTCAGAGGGAGTCCACACAGCATCAGTCACTCCTTCCGGGATGTGACAGTCACCACTCTTTGTTACCTTATTAGAAAAGCTACTTAACAGGGTTTCTCTTCCCCATTAATTAGCTGCTCTTAAACTTTGTTGCTAAAACATTGAACTCTCCACTGGGACCTCTTCTTCAGGAGGGTGGCTGATAACTCAGGCGGGGATCCTGGTCGGTTCTGTCTCATTAGAAGAACAAGACATTCAGACACACCACCTCCCTGGGAAAGTGTTGGTGGTGAAAAAGCATCCTCTCAGGGATTTTTAATCTAAACAACAACGCCACCAGAGGAACCAGGCGTCCGGTGTGCCTGTGTGTGCCTGTGTGCCTGTGTTTGCCTGTGTGCGCCTGTGTGCCTGTGTTTGCCTGTGTGTGCCTGTGCGTGCCTGTGTGTGCCTGATTCTTTGGAGAGCAGGCATTTCTATTAGAAAGCAAGGCCGCACGTCCTGAGATGCAGGGTTCCAAGTGGCGTCTGAGGAATGTGGGCGCAAAGCTCAGGGTTAGACTGTGATTGACTTTGTGATATTTATGTTGCTTCATTTCATGTTGTCCCATAGCTCCCTTAGGCTCTCCTCCTGTCTTTTAATTTTTTTCTCCAATTGCAGTTCAGTTTGGGTGTGTTTTGCTTCCCTGTCTTCTAATTC
>NW_005355204.1:894821-896433 GCF_000412655.1 Myotis brandtii | reverse complement strand
TCTACTGTTGAAACTTTCCATGGTGTTTTTTATTGCAGCTATATCACTCTTCATTTCTTCTTGATTCTTACATAAGTTGTTGATTTTTTCCTCCATCAGGTTTATGCACTCTAGGACCCTTAGTCTAAATTCTTTTTCTGACATATTGCATGCCTCTGTTTCACTTAGCTGCTTTTCTAGCGATTCCTCCTTTGCTTTCCTTGGGTGGTTTCTTTGTCTACCCATTTTTGGTCTCACTGACTGATCTAGATGTCGAGTCGTGCAGGGGCTGCTCCTTGGACAAGGGCGGGCTGTTCATGTGGCTTCTGCTGCTCGGATGGGCGCAGACTGCTCATGTGGCTGCTGCTCCTTGGATCAGGGCTGGCTGCACGCTGCTGCTGTTCCTCAGATGGGGCAGGCTGCTCATGAGGCTGCCACTCTTTGGACAGGGGCAGGTTGCTTACAGGGCTACTGCTCCTCGTACAGGTGCGGGCTGCTTGCACAGCTGGACTGTGATATTTAATTGCAAATCAATTAAAAGGGTTTATGGGGTAGGTTCTAGGATTATTAACATGCACAGGACTTATGTCCTCTGATTATGTAAAAGGGTTGAGTTGTTCTGTGTGTATTTTCTCATTTCCATTTTTTGTGACGACAATGAGGTGGATAATGAGCAGGAAAAGCATATTCCTAGGATCCCCATCTCCATGAGCCTGCGAAGCCAGCCTTCCCCAGGAGCCCAGCCACCCTCGAGTGGGAGGGCAGGGCAGGTTTCTGTGAGACACAGTGGCCACCTGGCTGCACGCGGGGCTCCCTCCCGCTGGCCTCTCCACAATCTCAGGGAATAAAGACACTGGAAGTTGCCTGGCCGAGTGCACCAAAAGGTCGTGGGTTCGATTCCAGTCAGGGCACGTACCTTGGTTGCAGGCTCCTCCCCAGCCCAGGGCTGGTTGCCTCGTGCAGGAGGCAGCTGATGGATGTGTTTCTCTCACGTCGATGCTTCTCTCTGTCATTCCCTCTCTCTTCCACTCTCCCTAAGAACCAATGGGAAGTACCCTCAGGGGAGGATAAAATACAATCCTGAGTCCAGGCGCTGGTGAACTGGGCCGTGAACCCTGAGGGAACCAGCAGCGCCTCAGGTTCTCCGCCAGGTGCTCTCAGACGCTCCTGGTGTGGCCTGTCTGTCCTGCTCCCAGCCCCACCCTGGCTTCAGAGCCCGGCTTCAGGCACATCTTGAGTCTACAGGTTCCACATCAACACCCGTTGTCCCCCCCCAGCCCCCCCGCGCTGGGCGTTACAGGTGCTCAGCCCCCACTCACCTCCCACACCCTCTCTGTGGAGCACAGGCGCCCCTCTCTGGCTCGCTCAGGGGCATGGGCAACGGTGGCTGCTGCCCAAGGCCAGCGTGGGTCCCTCTTGGTGGATGACAGACTTTCAGAAACTGCCGGCCTCTGCGGTCAGGGCCTTCGTTCACAGACCAAAGGTGACTGCGTGCCCCCAGTGGGCGGGAGCCCACATACACCCCAGGCCCGGTTCCATCAAATCCGCTTCAGATGGAATAATTGGGCCCCAAAATGACATGTGGTTTCTGGAAATGCAAAGGCAGCTGCTTGGGGACCTGGCCCCCCCACCC
>NW_005355204.1:888879-894736 GCF_000412655.1 Myotis brandtii | reverse complement strand
TTGCCCTTGGGCTCTGCCCTTTGCCTTAATTAGGCCAAGGCTGCACTGGAGGGGATACCTCTGGCTCTGGCCGAGTCCTCGCCGCCTGCAGCATCCTGTGCTGTTCTGTCTGCACCTTTGTGCAGGCTGCCCCACCCCCGCTCTGTCATTGATCACCCCACCTGCCACCTACAGACCACCTCCTCCGCGCCGCCCCGCCTGGCCAGGACCACCCCTCGGCTCCAAACCCCAGGGCCCTTGTCCTGCTGCCCTTGTCTTAGCTTTCAAACCTGGGGTCACCTCTCCATCACCCATCTTGTATGTGGAGTTCCTGGTTCATCAGCACGGGCCGAGGCACCCCTGGGTTTTTGCACCCCCTGTCCTGTCCCCCCACCCCAATTCCCTGCGAGGCCAGATCTGCATGGTGCTCGGTAGAACCAGTCAATGCATTGAACCGAGTGAGCAGTGTGAGACTTGCTGGGCAGGAGGAAGCCACCAGCACTCGACAGCCACGGCCTGTGACCTCCCACATGCAAACAGCCGTGCGTCGGAAGCTGTGGGTAAATGTGAGCCCGTGGGTGTTGACAAAAGGGATGTGGACGGCGATGCCAGATGATGATCATTCCTTATCTTTTGAGCAAGAAGGAAACCCAGAGAGACAAAGTTTCTCGTAGAAGCAGCCGCTCGCTCGAGGTGCAGGCCGGTGGCTGCAGCTGCCTGGCGTTCAGCGCAGGCCACCACCTGCACGGAAAGGCGTGGCTCAGGGACCCAGCTGACTCCCTGAACTTTGGGGGTGTCTCTGACTTTGGGGGAACCCTTGAGGATTAACTTCAGGTGAGCCAGCAGCCACAGGAGCCCAGGAAGTTGGAGTCTCGCCGCTGGGCCTGTTGGGGGCCCTTGGGGCTGCCACTGAGACCTCGCACAGGAAGCAACCAGAAATGTGACAGACACGCTCCCTGGTGCACCTGAAACCCAGCTTCCCCAAAGCCTTTGGATAATGGCTGAGCCCGCGCTGCACACGAGTCGGGAGAAGGGAGACGCCGCGGCGATCACACGCTTCCTTCCTGCTCTGCTTTGATGACTCTGTCCCGGGATCACCCGGCGCTCAGCAGCAGCAGCCGGAACGAAGAGACCGCATGTCCTTGGTGTGTCCTGGTCTCCGTGGGTCCCGCCTGGTCTGGGAGGCCCATCGGGACATTTTGTGGAGCTGAGCTGAACAATCCTCCTTCAGAGCCTCACCCTCAGGCAGATGCCAACGGCAAAGCTGGTTTCTCCTGCACCTGGAACCTGTGTGGAGAGACAACACTTTGGAGCCATCACCTAGGCCAGTGGTCGGCAAACTCATCAGTCAACAGAGCCAAATATCAACAGTACAACGATTGAAATTTCTTTTGAGAGCCAAATTTTTTAAACTTAAACTATATAGGTAGGTACATTGTTATTAACTTAATTAGGGTACTCCTAAGGCTTAGGAAGAGCCACACTCAAGGGGCCAAAGAGCCGCACGTGGCTCGCGAGCCGCAGTTTGCCGACCACGAACATAGGGGTTCCAGGTGATGGGGGCAGCCTGGTCTGAGAAGGAAGCCCGAGACGCTGGCAGCACCCAGGTCCATGGCTGCCCACTGTGCCCAGCGGGCGGCGCTGACTACAGCCTCCGTTCTGTGCTCGGAACCTAGGACGATGGAAAACAGACAAAAATGATGTCTGTTCTCAGGGTTGGGAGGCACAGTGTCGCTGAGGTGACTGCAGGGGGACAGGACAGCCCGCTGCTCTCAGAGACGGAGGCGAGAGCCGGCAGGGCGGGCGCAGAGCCAGGCGGGAGAGGTACTCTCTCTCCCGCTGCAGACTCCTCAGAGTCCGGGGTGGGAAGAGTGTGGAAAATTGCTTTCCCTTCTCTTCGTTAAACTGTGTCTATATCGTTAGACTTTATTTTGAGAAAACATCTTGCAAAATGGGGAAAATTACTCACCACTGCTTGGCAAACAGTGTTTATCGCAGGGCTGCTCCCCGGCTTGTGAAGGGGTTGCGAACGCAGCACTTGGCATGAAGCAGCTGCGCACCCAACGCGGGCATGGGGGTGCAGCCAGGGTGGCCATTAGGGTGTCAGGTGACGAGGAGCACAAGGGCCCCGAGGGAAGGTCAGAACGCAGCGGCCCTGGACAATTCTCACCGGCGTAGGCATCACTGTGCATGCATGTGTGCCTGTGTACGGGTCCGCGTGTGTGCCTCTGTGCATGTCTGGGCCTGTGTGTCCGTGTGTGTGCCTGTGTGTGTGTCTGTGTGTGTGCCTGTGTGCATGTCTGTGCCTGTGTGCGTGTCCATGTGTGTGTCTGTGTGCATGTCTGTGTGTGTGCCTGTGCGCATGTCTGTGCCTGTGTGTCCATGTGTGTGCCTGTGTGTGTCCATGTGCGTGCCTGTGTGCATGTCTGTGCCTGTGTGTGTCCGTGTGTGTGCCTGTGTGCATGTCCGTGTGTGCCTGTGTGTCTATGTGTGTGCCTGTGTGTGCCCATGTGTATGTCCATGTGCATGTGTGCATGTGTGTGTGCTTTGTGTGCATGTCTGTGTGTGCCTGTGTGTGTCCGTGTGTGTGCATGTGTGTGTCTGTGTGTGTCCGCGTGTGTGCCTGTGTACATGTCCATGTGTGCCCATGTGCATGCCCGTGTGTGTGCCCATGTGTATGACCATGTGCATGTGTGTCTGTGTGCATGGCCATGCGTGTGTGAATGCACGTCTGTGTGCACGCATGTCTGTGTGCCCTCGTGCATGTGTGTGCGTTCATTTGTGCACGTGCGTGTGTGCTATCCCACAGTTAGGTTTAAACGTTATTCAGGTGTCACTGAAAAGCCCCTGGGAGGAGGTGAGGCTGCGCCTCGGGACACTTGGTGAGACGGGGCTGTGGGCGAGCCCCTCTGGGCCAGGGCCGCTCTGCCCACGTCAGGCCCAGGCTCACCCAGGACGGGTGTGGCTGCGACTTCTGTGGGCAGAGGATGGAGGGTTCCTGTTTCCCACCCAGGAATGGCCGTGGCCCTGTGGCCCCAGCCTCTGGTAAGGATGCTCCCAGGCCCAGGACACGGGGGCCCTCCTGGCACACACCCCGTCTTGCCCACAGCCACACCGACCAGATGAGCTGTTTGCAGTGAGGGTGTTTGTGCAGAATCACTCCCCCAAACCGCAGCGTAAGCTCCGCTCTGCTCCCAGCAGCTGCGCTGGCCTAGCCTGCGAACGGCTCCTTCTGGAATCTGCTTCGAATGACACCACGGAGGACAAAGAGGGTGATCCCTCGGGATGTTGGTAATCGGGCCATTGCCCCCCTGCTTTTCCCCGCACGTGCCTTCTAAGCACTTCACTTCGTTGCGATCACAGTCGGTGTAGAATGTTGCATGTGTTAAACATCCGTGTCCTGGTGGCCGCAGCGGAGGCCTCCGTCACCGCAGCAGCGTAACTGTGCCTTTTCAGACTTCCTCCTTCGCGTGCATCTGCTTTGGAGCCGAGCGCTGGGCCACGCTCGGTGTCGCCCTGTGGCCACGCCCCAGCGGCACCACTGAGAGGGTCCTGGGGGCTGCTGGCAGGTGCGGGCTTTGCAGGTTTGCCGAACTCCGGGTGCCCTTGGAGCGGGCAACAGTCCCTGCCCAGGAGGCCGTCCCTTCAGATGCCTCCGGGGTTTACCCGGCTGCAAGGGAATGGCCTTGCCCCCACCCCATGAACCGCTTCACTTCCTCCGGCCTTTGTGGTGGCCTCGGTTTGGCCCTATGACCCCTAATGACGGCCGCCCTTTGTGGGCACTCCCAGCCCTGCTCGCTCGATCGCTTGTCCTCTGAAACGGCAGCGGTTTCCCGGAGCCTTTGTTGTCTTGGTCTTTCTTTCCCACATTCGGAAGGACAGGACTTTTCTCTCGGAGTGAGTCCCGCTCCGCAGCCCCTGGCACGCAAAGGTCTGAGAAGTGAAACGTTCGCATTATGTGTCGGAATGGATTTCTGCCCCCAGAACCCTATTCAACTCATTTTGCAGGATGTGCTCTAAGGCAGGCAGGCTCTGCAGAGGGGCCCAGCCGGCTCGGCAGGCGGAGGGAAGTGGCATCTCACAGGGAAATGAGTCGAGGAGGCTGCACCCAGGGGGAGCTGCATCATGGGGGCGGGGGGAGGGCTGTGTCGTGGGGGTGACCCTGCTTCTCAGTCTGAATCCTCGCTCTGAAAATGAGAGGCGTCTGGGCTTAAGTAAATCCTGTGCCGAGTGCTGTGGGGGAGCTGCCCAGGTGCCGGGGTGGGCAGGGCCGGTGCCCGCGGGGCTACACGTGCCGGAGGCAGCCAAGGGCTGCAGAGCTCGATTCTTGCACTTTCCTGGTGGGGAGGCTGCACGCCCAGAGCAGACCCCCTGGTTTCTTTCTTGACAAGCAATATGCTGTTTGGATATTTTTAACAACGTGGCACAAACGTCACGTGTCTGATTCTTCTGTGATTGAGCATTTACATTCGGGGACTGCAAACCAGCTGCTCTTTTCTTCCTACAAACCCCACTGCCCTTGGGAGAGATTCTCCTCCTAAGGACTGAGGGCTCGACCTGGCTGGGAGCCGCGTCCGGAGGGGGCGGGGCTGGGCCCTGGCCGCCCTGTCCCCTCTGCTCCCTGAGGAGACCCGGGAGCCTCGGCCCAGCTCAGTGCCCGCGCTTCCCTGTGCGCCAGCATGTCGGGTCTTCCCGCACATTCACCCTCCAAACCCCCTTAACTCGTGCAGCGGTGTCCATCGTCCCACTTTACGACGACAAACTGAGTCAAAGCTACAGAGCTGTGGGGCAGACCAGACAGCCCGGGCCCGTCCCTGCCTTCGGCCCTGGTCGACCGTGTGGACTTGCGTCTGTCTTGGGCTGTTTTCTCTCCACAGACAGTGGGCTTCCTGCTCCTGAGACACAGTGACTCCCGAGCGCCTGCCCCCCAGGAGCCGCTGCGCACGGACGCTGCTCCGTGGAGAGGGACCTGCAAGGCCTGTCCCTCTCCCAGTGGGGCCTGCCCTTCTCTCACTGGGTCCTCACAGCTTCCTCAGCACCGGCGGACCCTACACCGAATGAGGTGCAGAGCAGGCACAGGGGCGGCGGCGCATCTCCGGGGAAAGCATCCTGGAGACACGTCGTGCCGGGGGCCAGAAATAAGTGCTCTCCCTCCGCACTCGGGGGAATGTATTGGGGGGGGGGTGTTTTACTTCACACACATTGGCTTTCTCCCTCCTGCAGAGCAGGCATTGGGGCCTGGGCAGTGGCTCAGTGGTTAGAACATCAGCCTGCACACCGAAGGGGCACAGGCTCGATCCCGACCCCGGTCCGGGTGCAGGCAGGAGGCAATAGTCGATGCGTATCCCTCACAGCCTGTCTCTGTCTCTCTCTCAATATCAATGGGAAAAAACATCCTCGGGTCGGCATTGGTCAGCCTCCTGGTGGGAGTGACCCATGACCTTGGATGACCTGTGACCTCAGTGTCGGGAGAGGCGCCCAGGTCGGCCAAGGACCCAGCCCGAGTACCGCCGCTCTCGTGTGGTCGGGTCTGCGGGGGACAGAGGACAGCCCAGCAGAGCCATTGAAGGGACGCGGGCGCTGGCTGAGCCCACGTGTGGGTCTGTCTGTCACCAAAAGCTTCCTTTTGTTGAACCCCCTTCTCCTCCCGCAGTCACGCCTCACAGTGGCCGTCCCCCACTGACCCCGCGAAGGCAGCGACTTCTCTGTAAACGCGAGGGCCTCCCGTGGGGGCTTTCCTGAGCGGCGCTATCTCGGCTCCCACACGCCCCTTTCTGTGAAGGGAGTCGGTCTGGATCTCAAACGTCGTCTAAGATTCGTTGAGACAAGGGTCTGCGGCCTGCACTCCTGTGCAGCCGAGGGCGTGACAGCCAGGCAA
>NW_005355204.1:881533-888819 GCF_000412655.1 Myotis brandtii | reverse complement strand
GCACGTGGGCCCCAGCAGGCATCGCGGGCGCTGGCCGCTAGCCCCTCGGGCAGCCTGTGGTTTCCTTTTTGTGTCTCCGGAACCTTAACCCGGGACTTTGTGTTGGTTTTGCCCCTTCGGTCGCTGCCAGGATTATAAATTGGGAAAATGTGAAACCAGACCGGCGTCCCCACGTTTCCTCGGCGTGTGGTTTTGCGGTTGATTCCGCTCCAGTGGGAGGTTCTCCACGGGTGGCCCCGCCCTGCGTTCCGGGCTCACGGAGCAGAGCGTCACCCACAGAGCAGGCACCTTGGCGATGGCAGCTCCCACCGCTGTTTCCGTGGCGCATAAGAAACGCCGGCGCAGGCAGGGAGCCGGGCAGGGGGATGGCAGCTGTGCCCAGGCGGGAGCAGTGCCGTGAGCCTCAAATCACCTCAGGGTGTTGGCGCCCAGCCCACGCATTCGGTTGTTGCCAGGGGTCAGAGGGTCACGCCTCCATTTGTCACCCTGTGGACTGCGATTGCCTTTAAGATGGCTGTGTCCCTCACTGGCCCCGTCGGGGGATGGGCCCGGCTTGAGCTGTCCAGTCCGCTCACACCAGTCGCTGTGTCCAGAGGCGCGGCTGCAGAAGGCAATCTTCACAGAACCCGGCCCCGGGAGTGCTGAGCCCGCGCTCCGCCTTCTCGGCTGGGCAGACAGGGCCCGTCTACGTCGTTCTCTGTTTTAAAGACAAGTTAGCTTTTCCTTAGCGTCAATGTCCAAGGAACAGTACAGAGGAAACATGGAAATTCTGTTACCAATCCACAAGCTGTAAGCAACCAGAGGACTTACCTCTCTCAGCAATGCTCACAACGATCCCGGAAGACAACGCGAGCCACGCGGGACACCTGAAGGCAGAGGGGCGGCTGCTTCCCGCTGCACCCCTGGGACACCTGAGGTGCCTGTGACTGTCGGGGAGGGCCGTGCGGCAGAGAGGAGGGGGCGCGGCTGTGTCCCAGAGGTGTGCCTGCCGCGTGGAGGGACTCTGTGCTGCGGGCCGGATGGAAGAGCCGGGGAGATCCCCATCCCATAATAATGCGGCGTTCAAAGTCAAGGCTCCGAGTCCCCCCGTTTGTCACAGACAGACAGCTGTGGCCTCTGTGTCGGCACCAGGTGGCAGGCCCTGGGCCCCGGCCAGGTGTGCAGCCGGCCTCCGGCACTGTCACTCTGAAGCCAACACAGGGAGTGGTTGCCTGTACCATGCTCATGCCACTGCCCCTGACAAGGATGAGTGTGCTGTCCCTTCCCACGTCCCAGGTGAGGGCGACAAGGCAGCGGAAGCCCTGGCACCGGAGTGGCAAAGGGCATGGCCGCCTGCTGTCTTCCCGGAGGCACCTTGTTCTCACCAAGTCCCAGGAAAGCTCAGCCCTGAGCCCCCGGCCCGGGCAGCAGCTGGGCTGCACACAGGTGCAAACCACAGGCCTTGGACACGGAAAGCCCATCATGCAGGTGACCACGCTGTCCCTGGACAAGGAAAGCCTGCAACCCAGGCATGTGCCACACCAGCGAGGGCACGTAACCTTTTCTTGACAGAGTTGAACTTTGCCGGCCCCAGTCACGTGATGCCTTCCCGGGCAGAACAGGGAGTTCACGGCACGGTGTTAGAATGCTGCCAAAGGCCCTGTTGTATGGAGACGTGCTGGGCACTCGGCTAGTGGCCCGCGAACCTGAGCACTATAGGCCGGTGCTGTGTGGGCCACATCGTCCCCGCCACGTCCTCTCCGCCGCGACATGTTAGGGTGTCACCTGTGGACAAGACACGGAGTGAGCTGACTGGCGCCTCTCGGGCCCCACCCTGAGATTGCCCCTTAAACATCGGACGCAAACTTTCCTGTCAGCCGTGCACTTTCCTTCCCGCACGCCTTTACTCACTCTCTCCTGTGCGGGCTTTTATCCGTTTGGTGGTGTTTTGGGGGGAAAGGGAAGACCCGAAAAGAATTGTGTGTTTTTCCTGAACCCCTGACTTGGGACCAGTTTCCATATCTTGCCCACAATGCAAATCCCCACCCCCACCCCGGGCCACGTCCCAACAGCAAAGGAAAGGCGTCTGCACGAAGCGTAGTTGTGAGGCGAGTCGGGGTGACCACAGCGCTGGCTGGGGCCCTTTTTCTGAATCTGTGTGTGCGTGCAGTGTGTGAGTATCTGGGTGTGTGTGTATCTATGGATTGTGCATTGTGTATGTGTATATATCTCTGTGTGTATGAATCTGTGTGTGCGTGTAGGTATGTGAGTATCTGGGGGGTGTATCTGGTCTGTGCAGCATGTGTGTGTGTGTGTGTGTGTGTGTGTGGTCTGTGCTGTGTGTGTGTGGTCTGTGCTGTGTGTGTATGTGTGTGTGTGTGTGTGTGTGGTCTGTGCTGTGTGTGTGTGTGTGTGTGTGTATGTGTGTGTGGTCTGTGCTGTGTGTGTGTCTGTGTGTGTGTGTGTGGTCTGTGCTGTGTGTGTGTGTGGTGGTGTGTGTGGTCTGTGCTGTGTGTGTGTGTGGTCTGTGCTGTGTGTGTGTCTGTGTGTGTGTGTGCGGTCTGTCCAGGTGGCACTGACGCCCGCGTCTCCCACTATCTCCCAGGAGCTCTGCCGCCAGCGCATGGCCGTGCACACCTCTGACCGCCCGGAGGCCCCACACGTGTCACGCATCAACAGCGTGTCCTCGCAGTTCAGCGATGGGCCGATGCCCAGCCCTTCTGCGCGGAGCAGCACCTCGTCCTGGTCCGAGGAGCCGGTGCTGCCCAACATGGACATCTCGACCGGCCACATGGTCCTGGTAAGGCCCAAACCAGCTCCGAGACCCCGCCCACCCCGCCTGCGCGTCCTGTCGCGTCATGACAGTGGCTCAGGGAGCCCCTTACCTGGCTGCGCAGCCGACACGCAGGGTGTGGCCCCACACCGGGCTCCTCTGCTGGGGCCTCTCCTCTGAGCGAGTGGCCGGTGTGACTCAGTGCCCTGCTCCTGCCCTGAGTGCCAGCCCCACGTGCGGACCCGAGAGGTTCTGCAGGCTACCGGGGTGGGGATAGCATGCATTAGCGCCTGCTGTGCGCTGCTTTCTTAACCTCCAACTAACAGACAGCACTTGCCCCTCCCCCAGTCTGCCCAGCATCCTCAGGGTAAGTGAATGTCGCTCGCATGCTGCTCGTGACGCACAGGGACACTGTCGGAGGGGAGGGCGCAGGGCTCGGCCTGGCAGGAGGCCCAGGGGCCGGGCAGTTTCCGTGAGGACACGCCAGCGGCCTCTGCAGGGTGGACCTGCTCCCTGTCCCGCCCGCCCCAGCGTGCCGTCCTCAGCGGGACACGCGTGCCGTGGCCGTGTCCTGCCGCTGGCACGTGATTAACCCAGTTTTATTAGGAGAGACGTTCAGAACTCGGCCCTCCTCGCCGCCATCTCCTCCGGGCACAGGGTCCGCTCGCTGCCAGGTCGCAGCCAGGCTCCCTCCTGTCTGGCGCATGTTCGGCCAGAGCACACGCACTGGGCCCCTCATTGCCCCAGACTCGGTCTTTGTGATGGTTCAGCGCTTCCCTCTGTGGGGACGCCCTGACTTGTTTACTTAACGCCAATGGAGATGGAGGACCACAGACAGCAGGTCCCAGTGTGTCCGCGGCTGTGACAGCACCACAGGCTCCCGAGGCTGGAGTCGGGTGGAGGGCCTCCCACTCTGTCCGCCGTGGTAGAGGGGAGAGGGCCCTCTGGGTCCCTTTCACTAGTACAAGGGCACCAATCTGGTCACGGGGCCACCTGGTGACTCATCGCCCCTCAGTCCTCACCGTCAGCCGCCTTCTCGTGGGGGGTAGGTTTCAACATATGAATTTGGGGGACACAGGAAACCGCATTTTCACTTAAAATGACTGCAGAGCCCGGAGGTGGGGCCTGGAGAGGCCCTAAGGCTCCGACAGGCTATGGTGTCACCGGTGTGTCCATTTTGGGGTGCACTGGGAGACGTCTGTCTTGGGGTGCCCGAGTCTGCGAGCAGGAGCCCAGGATGCCGGGCCATTTGGACCAGATGTGGGGACGGATGCGCCATGCGGCTGGGGGGTAGCCTGAAATGAGGCCAAGACCAGCAGCCCACTGTCCGGCTGCTGAGCTGGACACACACATCTTTGCTCTGCCCCAGGGATGGAGGACGGTCCACTGCGCCCTCCCCTCTGCCGGGGCCCCAGGGATGGAGGACACCCAGGACAGGGCCACCTGCCTTTACTTGCTTCCTCACAGACGTGTGTGGCCGGATAGTGAATCCACTAAATTGTTTCAACAATATTTGTCCCTTTTAGAAAAGGAAACTCAACCACAGGTCAGGTTTTCAGTCGCTGCAGCGCTGGGCCGTGTGCCTCCGCCACGCTGGCTGGAGGGCGTCGAGGCTCCTGGTGTCCACATCGTGTCGATTTCAGCCGCGCTTACAGCTGAGGTCTCAGGCCCAACGGGACATGGAAGCACTGCGCTTCCCACGGAGAACCGTGGCGTGGCTTCACGGTGAGCGCACGCGTGGCAGTTAGTTCTCCAGGGAAATGCACGCGCCGCACACGCTGACCTAGCCTTCACGTGGCCGTGGCATTGCCACGCCTAATGGGAGATGTCCCTGCAGAAGGTCACCGACTCCGAGCCCTGATGCAGCGAGAGGCCGAGTGCACCTCCACCCCGGCCCCCCGTCACCACGCGGACGCACAGCGTGGACTCGAGGCCTGTCTCCTGAGCCAGCACTGTCTCGGGGTCCCACCGGCCTGGGCAGGAGCCTGGCGATAGAGCGGGAGTGTGCGCACCGTGGATGCGCCACATGGGCCTGCCTGAGGGCCGGGCCTTCCTTGAGGGTCTGTCCTCACTCAGGGTCCTGGCCGTCTGCCCTTCTGCTCACTCTGCCGGCCGGTTCAGGCGCTCTCCCCACCCCACGGCTGTCCTCACACCAGGTCTTGTCCCTCGCCTGGAGTGGAGAGGCCTGGAGATGCCACACACCTGAGCCCCACGAAGCATGTTTGCAAAACACCTCACCCTCTGCACGCAGGTGGCAGGGCTCAGCGCTCAGCTCTGGACCCACAGGCCGTTTGCAGGACTGAGGCCGCAGCACCTGGTGAGCGGACCAGAGCTGTGTTCAAAGGGCACGTGAACTCCGATGGCCTCACGTGCAGAGGCTCCAGGACAGTGACCACTATGACCAGAAGCTGCCGTCGGCCAGCGCGCACTCCTTGAGCCGCCCCGAGGACTCAGAGGCCCCGATAAGCCTCGCCAGGCCGGCGCCATGCGGGCACGGTGCAGGGGCACGTCCTACCTGGAAGGTTCAAGGGGACCCAGAGCCAGTGGGAGTGAGACAGACCCACAGCAGAGGGAGGAGTGGCCAAAGCATCAGAAAATGTAACCGGCACGGCGACCTTCCCGAGTGCAACATGGGAACATTTCCTGTCGCAAAGCACAGAGTCATCGTTACAGGAAGAAGTGGCGGAGGACCAGCCCATCACCCTGCAGCCTGGGGGCTGGTCCGGGAGGAGCCTTCGCCCTGTCCTGGTCACTGTGTCCACAGTAGTGACATGCATGTGCTGTGACCTCATGCCAGGAAGCCATGGAAACAGAATCTCAGAGAGGAGACAGCAGCCGGCGAGGCTGTGCCCGGAGGGAGAGGAGTCTGCCGGGTGACGGAGGACGCAGGCCCCACACAGGTGACGGGACCACTGATGAGATCAGTGACCCAGGCGATCCAGGTGGTCTTCGGGGCACCAGGTAACCAGGGCTCAGGGCGAGAGGCCGGCCAGCGCTCAACTGGGGAGGGAGGGTTCCCGGGCAGCTGTGGAGAGGACGTGCGGACAGGCGGGCTGCCCTCGAGAGCCCAGCACATGGAGTGGAGAGCACAGACTTGGATCCGATGAGCTTGGCTCAAAACTGGGACCTTCTGCATCCCGGACGCACCTCAACCTGCATCTCACCTGCAAAGCGGCTCTGCATAGGCCTCCTCCAGGCCCCCCGCGGCCTCCAAGCTGCAAGCGCCACCTCACTGGCCTCCCTCGCCCACAGTTGTCCTTACAGATGCCACAAGGGTCGCGACAAAGAAATGGGGCCAGGGCTTCCCCCAAGGGAGGACATCTCGGCCCAGGACCCGGGGCCCGTGGGGCTGGGAAGCCCGGGGCAGGTGGAAGGGGTGGGCTGGATCCGCGCCCAGCACAGGGCCTGGTGGGGAGGGGTGGTGCCCATGTTCGCAGGGACGGAGGATCTGGGCGGAGGAGTGGGGAGGCTGCCAATTTCCCACCTGGTCGTGTCCTCGAGGCCTTGTCACACCTGCCCCGGGACACTCCAGGGCCTGGTGATGGGTGCATGGCAGGGGCCCCGGGCAGGCGGCTTCGCACAAATATGTGAACGTACTGTGTGTACATGCATGGGGTCCCCTCTGGGAAACCCACTGCGTCCCTCCAGAAGGTCAAGGGCCCCTGGGAACCCGCCTATTCCTGGAAGGCTGGCACCCTCAGCGAATGTTGGGAGCCAGTCCCGCGTGACGGGTGCCATGGTCAGCCGTGCAGGCAGTGACGTGGATGGAAGAGCCCAGGGCACGGCCACCGGTCGGCCCCACGGGTCCCCTGCTGTTCAGGCTGAGCAGCCCGAGCTCAGGCTTTGGGGATGTGACGAAAAACGTTGACTTGATCCTGTCCCCCTTCGAGGCAAAGCGCAGAGGACATCACCAGGACACCAGCCTACAGAGCCTGCCCGAAGCACCCGCGTCCACAGGGAGGGGTGTGGACCCAGCGCCACACGTGCCCTCTGCCCCTGGAACACGAGGCCTGAGCAGCCACTGGCGTCCCTGAGTGTGTGTATGTGGCGGCTGCTGTCCCCGGGAACCCTGGGGAATGGACGTCCCAACAGGGAGGGACCCCAGGCTGCGTGCCACAGAAGGGGAGCTCCCGCCGCCGCACTGACCTGGCGTGGGCGTGGCAGACCCACGGGTGGGGGGCGTGTCCCAGAGCTGGCACATGCCTCCCCCACGGACGCGCGGCCTCCACCACCACAGCTCCATGCGCCTCGAGTCTCATTAGGAGCCTGAGTTCCCACGTTGGCGCCTGGCTGGTCTCGCTCACAGCCACGTGTCTCCACCACACTCCTGGCCTGAGCGCACTCACACGGACCTCCCGTGTCGGCCAGCTGCTCACCCAGGAGCCCCTCGGAGAGTGTCCTCAAGGGGAAGGTGACAGGCCACCGAGAGGCAGCGCCCCCCTCGTCCTGCTCCCTCCCTGACGTGGCTCCACTCCTGGGCTTGGCCTCCGCCTCCCCTGGGGGGGGGGGGGGGGGCGCTGCCCCCGGGGGGGGG